>NW_012105198.1:1300897-1320238 GCF_000951045.1 Mandrillus leucophaeus
AAATATTTATCGAAAAAAACTACTATGTACAAAGCACCAACATTTCATAATTTGTATCCTTTAAGGGTTTGTGAACTCTAGCTGAGAATTAAGGATATTACAAACAGTTATTAGCTAAGATGCACAACTTAACTTAAGAATGTATAGGAAACTGGCTCCAGAAATCTTGGCAGCAAGCATTGTACCATCTTGTTGGGGCAAGTGCTGGGCTGAGTGAACTAATGATTATTTTTGTCTTGTTGTTGTAAATCAGAGTCTGAAGAGGGAGAGTCTAGTGGACATAGCTTAGAACATTTTCTCTCAAAGTGCAGTCCCTATATCAGCAGCACCAGTATCACCTGACAATGTGTTAAAAATGCAAATCCTTATGCCCCATCCCAGACCTAATCTGATGGTGGGCCCGCTAGATAACTGGTACACAGTAAAGTTTGAAAAATACTGACTTATATGTCTAGCCCATGGCTAGGACAGGACAAAGCACCATGATTCATAGCCCTACCAAGACTGCATTCAATAGGGGCAGAGAATTCCTCGAGGAAAATCAATGTTAGTTGCCAAAGAATGAGGAATCCATTCTGGACAGCCAAATAATATTCAGCACCCTCTACATACCTTGAGATGATGAAATTCCCCTTATGCACAAAATGCAGGTATCTTGCACTTTGACATTAGTGTGGAATGACTTCCATTCCAGGACTTCTAAGTCTCTAAGTAGAAGGACAATCATTGGAGGAACATTTGGATCTTTCTGTAATGACTCCCCAGAGAAAGTGTCTGTCTCCTAAATTTCTGTAGAAGACTCTGACACCCTAGCTCAACTTTTCCCCTTATTCTCTATGGTGTTTGCTGCACATAGAGAGTGGATGTATTTTGCTGTTCTCTTTACCATGCAATAATGGTACTTGCCCTTATGGGGAGGGCCTGAGGTTGTCTGCCTGTGCCAGGAAGGTTAAGCCTGCCTAATTCTGGAGTGAAATAGGTTAAGCCTGCCTAATTCTGGAGTGAAATATCAGGAAACCATTGTTGCTCATCTAAGCAGTTTTGTATCAGCTTTATCTGTAGTACAACTAATAAAGCCGACATTTTTATTTTCCCTGATTAGACTCATATATCTCTCTCTGAGGTGTAGAAGAATAGTGCCAAGTATGAGGGGCCTTTGAACCTTAATAGTTACCCCTTTGAAATTTTCTTTTAATACATAAGACATCAAATAATCATTTGTCTCATTTGTCTGTTTTCCTTTGTTTGTGTTATTACTTCGTGCATCTGAGTATTTCTAATTTTTCCAAAGACTCCTTTGAATAAGAATGCAAATGTTTCAGATGGGAGTATTGCCCGGGCCTTATGAATTACTTAGATGATAGTTGTATATAATCATTTAGACTGGAAATCCCCTTATAGGGGTTTTTTTCTTCTATAGGTTTGAGTCCATTTTAGTAGGAAAAACTATTCAGTCATTGTCATAAAAGTGATTTTAGCTCTAAATATACTTGTCATGTTAATATGCATTTAGAAACATTTTGTTTGTTTGTTTTTGTTTTTGAGACGGAGTCTGGCTCTGTCGCCCAGGCTGGAGTGCAGTGGCCAGATCTCAGCTCACTGCAAGCTCCTCCTCCCGGGTTTATGCCATTCTTCTGCCTCAGCCTCCCGAGTAGCTGGGACTACAGGCGCCCGCCACCTTGCCCGGCTAGTTTTTTGTATTTTTTTTAGTAGAGACGGGGTTTCACCGTGTTAGCCAGGATGGTCTCGATCTCCTGACCTCGTGATCCGCCCGTCTCGGCCTCCCAAAGTGCTGGGATTACAGGCTTGAGCCACTGCGCCCGGCCAGAAACATTTTATAAAAGTGAAAATGTTCCTTTATTATTGACTTTCCACTTATGAATATGTGGACCTGTTAAATGATATGAATTCATTATCTTTCTCTAGGTTCTAGAGTGGAGCCAAGGTTCATCTTCTCTAGGTGTCTGTTCCATAGAATGTGTGTGTTCAACAAAATCACAGAGCTGCTTGTTATTAGCCTGGTACTTACTCAAAGTTAGGATAATTAACTGCTGATCTCCTCTGTTCTGCTACTCCTTTCCTCGGAAATTTCCTAACCAATAAATCACTAGACTAACACTGTTGAATTTATAACACAAAAGCCCAAAATAGGATAGGTAGAAGAATAAAAACGCTAATACTATTTTCCTAAATACTGTTTGCAGGTTATCTTTGAACTCAAGGGGGAGTAGTTATTTCACCAATAATGTGGGGGTGAGAGCAGTTGTAAATGAGAACATACACAGTTGTAAATGAGAACATATACTATATGCTCTTTTTCTCTCATGTTTATTTTCTCATACATTTCCATCAATGTATATTTGCTTTTCTTAACTGTCATTATTTATCCTGTAATACATGCATTGTGAGTACTTTTGTCTTACATCTAATTGTAAGCTTCTATCTCTTAGAATATGTACTCAGAAAGTACCATATAAAATAGCCTTGTTATTTTCTACACAGCAGTTTAATCATTACGATCTCATGTGATCGCATCTCCACTGAGATATGCTTCCTGAGAAAATGTAGAGTTGCAGTGTGTTTGTTAAAATTCAAGTTGAATAAATTACCGTAATGATCAGAAGAATATAGGCAGGGAAAAACAATATTTTCAGAAATCCTCCTTTGACTTCCATAATACTTCATACTTTTTCCATTCTAAAACACACTGCATTATTATGGATGCTTAAATGTCATCATAAAGTACAGGTCAATGTTGCCTAGACAACAGTATACTTTGTGAATAAACAAGGTTTTTTAACAGTCATAAATTTAATGCCATCACTGAATTACAGCATGAGCCATTAGAGCAGCTTTGAGCAATTACATTTACTTATCCCAAGCTAACCATAGATTGCACAAAGTTAAATGAAATAATTAACCTCCTACTACAAAAGGAAGGACCAATAAAAAGGTACACATAAAGGTATATTATTAAAACTGATCAAGGAGTTAAAATGCTGCAGTGATTTAAATTGCACATTTCCCTAAGCAAACTGGAGTACTGCATTCCTGAATGTTAATTTCATAAATTGTTATTTAACATTTTGTGCCAAGACAAGAGTCACTCTTCGTTATCTACATTTCCAGCTCCACCCATTTGCAGATAAACCTATTCTCAGAAAACTTAGAAAGCAATTTCTTTTATAGTGAAGTAGTATAAAATTTTCACTTTGAATCTCTGTAGGGAAGCGTGGGTTATTGAAGGTTTTCTGTTGAGAAACAATTACTCCATTCATTTACTGAATATTGTTTATTTTTATGCTGTGTGAATGCCCTGTGGGCCTCTTAGAACTTACTGGAAGAACCAATTTAGGAAGAAAATATCCAATTAGTTCAAATTTTTACGATATACACAGAGTTTGCATTCTTTGAGAGTCCATATGTTTGCTTTGAAGTCTGTCTGTGATTCTAAAGGTGTTGGTTTTGCCTTTGAAACATTATCATTTCAACATGGGCATGATTTGCTTGACTTGAAGTTTGCTTGATGAAAGTTACTAAACCTAATACACAAGGATTTCTAGTTCTTCCTCTGTTCCTAGCACTTCTGTATTTGTAGTGTAAAGTTAGCTGTTAAACTAATTCATTGCATAGTAGAAGATACCTGAAATTACCTACCTCTGTTTTGTAGTTTCCAAATCAGAAACTATCAATTTAAGTTCAATAATGTTCAGTTAACAAGAAGCATTTTTACTTTGTTTTAAGGCTTACTAATCATAGAAGTGGTAGATCCCCAACTTCTTGAAGCTTCCCATTCTGTCTCTAACCTATAATTTAGGGCAGATTAGTTTGCCTTATTATTTAAATATCTTCCCAACCTTTTGATGTAATCTGCTGGCTTCTGGTCTTTGCATATTAAAATTCTCCATCACATCTGCATTTTCTTTTTGATAACAATGATAGGTAAAATTTATTGAGCAACACTACAGATCAAGTATCATTCTCTTTGGGTGTCATGGCCCCAAAATTTTACTGATGGGATTAGCAATCAGATGGGTTGGGAGCATGAGTCTTGATCATGCTCTCTCTTTCCTCCAAGACTTCTCTGACAGTTTCCTCTCTCACTCTTTTTTCCATCCCATTATCTTCAGTCTCTCGCTGTCTATTGACTTATTCTCTAACAAGTGCAAGCATATTCTCAATTCTCTTATCCTGGGAAAGGCATTTCTAAATTCTCTTTTTTCAGTATTCTATTGCCTTATCTTTTTTGCTACATATATGTAAACAATGTGTCTACATATGTGTACATAGTATTTCCTTGGTATCCACCAGAGCCCCATGGATACTCAAGCCCCTTACAGGAAATAGCTTGGCATTTGCATACAACCTATGCATATCCTCCCATATACTTTAAATAGTCTTAATACCTACTACTATGTAAGTGCCGTATAAACAGTTGTTATACTGTATTTTTCTGTCATTTGTACTTTTTTGTTGCTGTATTGTTATCTGTTTATTTTCAAATATATTCTGTCTCTGGTTGATTGAATCTACCGAATCTGCAGATGCAGAACCCACAGATATGGAGGGCTAGCTATATATATATGTATGTGTATATATATGTATATGTGTGTGTGTTTTTATATATATATATCCAATTAGTTCACGCATATGTATGTGTGTGTTTGTATTAGTCTGCACACTTTCTGAATCTATTTCCTTATTATTTATAAGGTGTCAGTGCCTTACAACCCAGCTTCACTAACCCGAACTCCTCTACAGTGACTCTCTAACAGCATACCGTCATTTATTCATTCAACAAGTTTTATTTTTGAATGTCTACTCTGTGCTAGGCACTTTTCAGGGGTCTACAAATTTAGTGATGAGTGAGCTAGATATTGTCCTTGCCTCTGGAGAGCACACAGTCTACTGGAAGAGAAAAATATTAGTCAAATAAGCACACAAATATATAGTTGGACACTTGATGGGTGTTATGAAGAAAGCACAGATAATGTTTTGATCAAAGACAGGAAAACCGAATCCAACTCATGGTTTCAGGAAAGTAAGTGATGTCTGAAGGATGAACACAGGTCAACCAGAGGGAGGAAATAGTTTTTGTGAAGACCTTGAGACAAAAAGAAGCATAAAAGCCATTAAAAGAAGGCTTGTGTGATCGGAGAAAAGCAAGCAAGGGAAAGAATTCATGAAGCCATATGAAGTTAGAGAGAAGCAGAGGTCCTGATGTGAGGATATGGTTCAGGTTTAGGATATAGTCTGTATCTCCCAGGCAATGTGACACCAAAGAGTGGGTTCTAAGCAAGGTTTGCCTGGACAGGTGGAGGGAGGAGGGCAGGATCACGTGATCAGATTGACATGTCTTTAAGTTTTTTCTACAGGTTCCTTAAAACTTCCAGTCTTTATATCCTAAATTTTCATTTATTTTTACTTCTCTGCAGGGTTTCTTCTTTAAGTTATTATTACATACTCATTGGGAAAATCTTTGTTGTCAGATAGGCTAAGATATAAAGAGATTTTTTTTAAGTTATTTGATTATCTCTTCCAGTAAAGTTGTGGGAGGCATTTCACACCCAACAAAATGCATTACAACCCTCAGGTTCCCGTGAGGAGAATCAGATATGTCCCTTTTTGTTTTGTTTTTAGTTCCTAGGAAAGTTCTTGGAATTTTTGACCTTTCTCTGTAGTTCCTCAGGTTAGCATGCAGTGCCATGGGTCCCTGGTGAGCTTTCTAGGTCATTGCCTCCAAACCTTTTTATTTTAAATATACTTTAACACAGTTTTAAAAAAAATCATATGCACAACAAACTGTAATAGATAGCTCTACCCAGGATCATGAACCTGTGTGCTAGCTCTAATTCCACCGTGATTTTCTCACTGAAGAAAGTGTAACCAGGATGAAAGTGAAAGTGAATAATAGACTATGAAGGAATATATACATAAAGTGTTAAGTGTCAGTCTCCTGTAGTCTACTGGAGGAGAAAAATATTATGGATATATATACATATACACATGTAGATATACACACACATGCATATATAAATAAAATAGAAAATCTATATCTTGTACATTTTTTATACAGAAACTCTTCTAGTAACATTTTTGAGACACACCTAAAATTTTGCAATAAACATTTTTACAGATTGAGATCCTTCATTCTAGTCTAATGTCCTCAGTATTTTTCCTATTTACTCAACTGAATGGCCCAGAATTTGGAGGCATTTAGTTACCACAGTTTGCATATATGATGCCATGCTGATACTGGGGTTGCAAATATTTTTAAGAAGTTTACCATCCATTTTCACTCATCTCTCAAAAATAGGAACCATAAAAGATAAAGACACTCAAGTGTTAAATGCATTATGTGGATAGTAATTATTTTAGGAATTCAAAGAAAGGGAATATAATTATGAGGAGACAAATTAGGGCAATAAAGATACAGTGATCAGACTAATGACAAGTTAATCCCATCTCACTCTTTTTTTTAATTCAAATGACACCACTTCTAAGAGATTTTTCTAATGCACCCTATCCTAGAGACCCTTCCTCCTAAAGTAATTACTCTCTATTGTATCACCCTCTCTATCTCCTTCTGAGTACTTCTCAAAAATCAGAACTTCTTATTTTTACTTATTTAATTATTTGTTGTTGATATGGTTCGACTGTGTCCCCACCCAAATCTCATCTTAAATTGTAGCTTCCATAATTCCCACATGTTGTGGGAGGGACCTGGTGGGAGATAATTTAATCTTGGGGGCGGTTTCTCCCATACTGTTCTTGTGGTAGTGAATAAGTCTCATGATAAGGAGAACCCCTTTCCCTTGGTTCTCATTTCCTCTTTGCCTGCCACCATGTAAGACGTGGCTTTCAACTTTTACCATGATTGTGAGGCCTCCCCAGCCACATGGAACTGTGAGTCTATTAAGTCTCCTTTTCATTATAAATTACGCAGTCTCAGGTATATCTTTAGCAACAACATGAAAACAGACTAATACAGTTGTCTATGCTACTCACTGGAATATTATCTCCATGAAGGTGAAGACTTTTTGTCTTGCACACCCCATAATCCCAGGTTGTCTTATAGTGCCAACTGTATGTAAAGCACTCAGTTATATTTCCTTAATTAATTAGTCAGATGCCAAAGCTTTAAGTACTCTAAGTGTATACTCAGAAACTCTAAGGTAAGGTTTATTGGATTCGCCCAGGCTCTTTTCACTAGCTCACAGGGGACCACCCAAATGTTCTTCTGGAAAATTTGGGTTTTTATTGGGGCAATGTGACTCTCTCAGTTCATAGTAAAAGACGTGCAGCTTCTCGTTTCTCATATACTGTTTCAAATTTAAGGGAAATAGTGTTCTGCCTACTTTGTATTTCTTTTAAATTGATTAAACTAACTCCATGAATAATCTACCACAACATATATTAATATTTTTGGAAAAAAATTTCATACTTATATGATACGTGCATCTTCTCAATTTAGGTGTAATAAGTAATGCTGAGCAAAACTATTGAACAAAGTTCGAACTGGTAGAGGGTCTTTTGTCATCCAATGCTGTGTGTGTATTTATGTATGTGAGTGAGGAGTCAATTTTCTTTTAGTTTTTTGTATTCCCAGAAATCTAAGGACTGGTCGATCATGCCTTAAAAATATTAGCTTAAGGCAACACGTTCTGTAAAAATATATATATTCATTTGGAAAAAAAAATGGCTATTATACATTTTTTATCTTATTTGTCTTTTCTTTAGAATTTCTCTATTAAACGACGGAGGACTCAAAATAGCCAATGTGACTAAAGCTGATGCTGGAACTTATACCTGCATGGCAGAAAACCAGTTTGGGAAAGCAAACGGCACAACACATTTGGTTGTTACAGGTAGGTCCATTTCTTAAATATTGCTTTACGTACGGATTCACTATAAGATATATTATTATGATGAAATTAACTATGTTTTTCACAATGTTCAGTACACTATGAAGGTAGAACCTGTATTTGCACTTATGTTATTTTTAACAGGTGAAAGTCAAGGGAACAATATTTCCTTAGCACAGCACAACGTGCACCACGGAACACATTACTTACTGTGCTGGGATGATTGACAACAAGAGTTACAAATAGCATATGTCAATGATCTCATTCTATTTTATTTTTAAATAAAATTCTATTATTTAAAATAGGTCTTCAGGTCTCTTGGATACACTTTGTCTTTTTCATTATAGTTGATTTCTTTCTGGAGATGTTCAAGTCCATTAAATAACAGGATATAAATAAGAATTGCTTAAAGTTGTGGATATATTTTGTTCATTTATCCATTCATGAAAAAATTGGAGCACCTACTCTGCCAGTTGCTTGAGCTGTATCCTTGAGCACATTATCTCTAATACTGTCCTCATGAATCTTACCTTCTATAAAAGGAGAAAGAAAATAACAGTAGGAATAAAAAAGAAGAAAACTATTAGAAGGCAAAAATTGTAAACAAGAAAGAGGCACATGGTGGCAGAGGTAAGTTAGAGCATTAGCAACAGGTTGATCAGTATAAACCTCACTGAGAAGGAGATATTTGGAAAAAGATTTCATGGAGTTGAATGTGTCAATTAACAGATTTCTAAGTGATAATTATGCAAGCAGTTTGTAGACCTTCTGAGGAATTTATTTCAGTTGGATTGAAAAGTGGAGCGACTGCAAGGTTTTGAGCAGAGAGGTTCATGATGTGAAATACCTTTTGGTACATCAGCAGGAGGGTTATGAGGACCTTGGTGAGGACAGGGGAGTTGGGAAGACCAAAGCCTGGCTAGACTGAGTTAAAGAGGGAATTGACTAGCATAATTGTAAACAGTATGCGTAAATGACTCTTTTGAAAACTTTTCATCCAACATAGTGCAAAGTAATGTGGAGTAGCAGTGGGAAAATGGGGTCAAGAGAATTTTAACTCATGATAGACAAATGGAAGGTAGGTGGTGACGACAGAGAGAAAGAAATGTGCATGTGGACATTTACATTGGGGGAAAACAGACATTAATTAACATTTTAACATAGTACCCCTCCTGTTTGTACCAATTCTAGCATCTTTTGTATTATATCTTTCAAATCCAGGCTACCATTAAATGTCTGTTCAGATTTCGATGGTAATGTAATTTCTAGTCAAAGTTGGTGAAAACACAGTATTTTCTATTTCTACCCCTACATTTCAAAACACAATAAAACTAAGGTGAAATTGATTTTGTTAATAATAATATAACTGTTGTTTACACATGACTTTAATTTTTAAACTTACATGTCCTACAAGTTCAAATATCCGAATTTCTTTAACAAGAATTTGTGGATCCAGTGAAATGCAGCTCTGCATCAAAATGGCTATTTTAATTGAATACTTTTAATTATATAGATGTATGTATATTTATGTATATGCACCTACAGACATACAGAATATAAGTCAGATGAACAGTCTGCCTCTGCAAATGTCTTTTGTCACAATAAAATGCTGTTTTTCTGAAAAATTATTTCCCCAATAGAACCAACGAGAATAACTTTGGCACCATCTAACATGGATGTTTCTGTTGGTGAAAGCGTCATCTTGCCCTGCCAGGTACAACATGACCCACTGTTAGACATCATCTTTACCTGGTATTTCAACGGGACCCTTGCAGATTTTAAGAAAGATGGATCTCACTTTGAGAAAGTTGGTGGGGTAAGTTGTGGCACTTTCCTCATACTTTTCATATTGCACGTGTCTCTAACACATTGCCTCTAAAAAATATCTGACATATAGACGATGCTCTAGAAATGTTTTCTAAATGAGTGGTTTTGGTTGAGTGGTTCTCAATTCTATTTTGATCTAATTTTATTTTTGTAATTACCAGAAATTGAACACATTTACTTCAATGTATAATTACAATTAAAATTAATGTATGTTGTATTTATAGTAAATGTTACTTTTCATTATTTTTGTTGTTGTTCTTGTTAGTATCCTATGGAAAGGAAGATTTTCTTTTACAGGTGTTTTTTTTCAGCATGACACGTATGTGATGAATTGGGAGAAAGCTGCACTTACTAAGTGTCTCCTCCAGGTGCTTGATCCCAATTAGTGTGTCAGGCCAGGGTACATCATCACCGTTAATCCTCACAATTCCACCAGATATTAGCAGTAAGATGCTTCATTGTACAGGTGCACAAACTGAGGATTGGAAGTTTATTAACTTGGCCAGAGTCACTCAGCTAGTTAGTGGTGGAACTTCAAGCCCAGATCGGTGTGTTTCCACAACATAAATGCTTTCAAATGTTTCCATTCTGTCTCCTTCCTCTTTTGTGATGATTCCACATTAGAAAGAATTACAAATTTTAAGGAAAAATTGTCCCTTTGAGGAGAATGGTCAAGAAGTGGCTTAATGCTGCTGAGCCACCCAGACTAACGGTAAGCCTCACAGCATGTTTATGAATCTGGAATGACAAAGCTAGCTTCCCTTGTGGGACTGTTTGCACTGACTCAAGGACACCTTCATTCTTTTGGTAAAGAGGTTCACGGTGGACAGTCAAGTCTGGTTTTGTCATTATGGACTTCACATACAGGCCTCAGTAAAGCAGAAAGCCACATGATGGTCAACTCAACTGTGTTCATTTGACAAAGACTTCTTATTAAATGTATGTATTTGTATACATCGGCATGTTAATATATTAAAATTATATGCAACTTAAAAGAATGGTGTTTTGAGTTGAATTGTGTCCTCCCAAAAATGTATTCTTAATGTCCAATACCTCATAATGTGAACTTATTTAGAAATTGCCTTATTGTAGAAGCCATTAGTTAAATTAAGATGAGGTCATCCTGGATTAAAACAAGCCCTTATTCAGTATAACTGGTGTCTTTATAATAAGAAGGCCATTTGGATATAGACACACAAAGAGGAGAATGCCATGTGAAGCACAGACACAGAGGAGAGATGGACCAATTAGGATGAAGGCCCAGAACAGAGGTGAGGTGTGCTGCCACAAGCCAAGGAATGCCTGGGGCCACAAGAAGCTGGAAGAGGCAAGGAAGAGTTTCCCCTTAGAGATTTTGCAGGGAACCTGGCTCTGCCAACACCTTGATTTCAGACTTGCAGCCGTCAGAACTGTGAGAGGATAAATTACTGTTGTTTTAAGCCACCGAGTTTTTGGTACTTCGTTATGGCAACCTTAGGAAGCCAGTGCAGAAAAAAGAAAGTTTTTAAAAGGAAAAGGGAAATTGAGACATTTAGATACCTAGCCATAATTAAGTATAATTTTAGTACCCTTTCTATTTTCTAGCATCCATTTATTCCATTTTGGAATTACTACTTTTCTAATTGTTCTGACTGATTCACAACTTTTGAGAACTTCACAAATTGCTAAAATCTTTTAGCTTTACTTTTACGATTGTTGTAAATGTCTATTTATTTTTAAATTGTCACTGCTTTTTTCTGTCATGATAGCAAAAGGCATACGCCATATTCCGAGCTAGCTCTCTACTCCATACTCAGGCTGTCTTAAAATTTAACAATTTCTTCTTCCCTTGGCCTCAAGAAGAAACCTAAAATGTTACTTTCATAAAGACTCCTTACCCAATCTTGGAAAGGCTTCTCTAATCCAGCTCTTCTGCTTCTTTTAATTATTGAAGAATTCCATTTGAAACATTAGTCACCTTTGCCATTATAATGAAGTTAATTATGTTTGTGATTGATTTCTCAGCTGGGTTGTGAGCTGTTGATAATAGTTTATCCAATACAATTCCTCTGTGTTAGCTATTGCTGAATAAATGTATAATGAAAGACTGAAAAATCCAAAGTAGTTTGATTGTAATATGCATCAGTTACAAAGACACACTAAGACTGAGCCAGATTGCAGCCATCTTTCAAAAAGCTTGGAGTTAAAAACATTTGAGTTTATAATGTAATTTAACTATCTTGATTTACATAGCACTGATAGGTTCTACAGAAGGCACAAAGTCATCTCTGTACAAGTCAGGTGTCTGAAACATGAAATTTCATAAATTGATGCTATCACTTGCCAATTCTGTTCTTTCTCTAACATGCTAGTTCATGGCCTATGAATTTTTTATTGACTTGTGCCATTAGTAACTTAATATTCTCCCATCAGTATAAAACAATAAGCCATACAAGATGACATTACCCTTAAGCACAGGCAATTAAGTAAATCGGTTTTCTGTTGCATGAGAAGGGAATCATGTAACAAGTCTTGTCCTCTGATTGTGTATTCATTGCAGCATGCATATTAATACAAAGATAGTCTGCTTGTCTTTTTCCCCAGTGGGTTCATAGACATATCCCCTGTTTCCAACAGCAGCAAAATGTGAACAAGGAGGCTGGTAAGTAGGAAAGTTGCCTAGAAAGGTGGATAGTAAAAGCCATGTTTTCAAAAGAGGTTAGGGGTAGTTCAGATTATAGAAAATGGAACTCATAGCTTTGAACCGAATCAACCAATTATCGGGACTATGCTAAGTAGTCAACACCCATTCATTTATTTTTAAAAAACACATGCCTTTTGGAAAAAATCCATAAGCTCAGAAAGCTCCAATAATTTAAACCAGATCTACTGCATAGATTTGAAATTGTGCCAAAGGAGCACGATGACACCAGTCACAGATTTTTGCACAATTGGAATAATATATTCAGAAAAGCTTTATGAAACTAAGTGTCTAAAACAAATTGGCACATCACAAAGGAGGTGTAGGGGTCCAAACACAGGTTTCAGTCCATGATCATGGGACGAATCAAAAAGTCGTATCATTAAATCAGCAGGAAAAGACTTCCACAGAAGTTCCTGTTTGCCAAGAAAAGCTCAATCATAGGCACAGTGTGGTGTGGTTACGGAAGCGGCAGATTTATATTCAGATACACAACAGTTCTAGGTGCTATTGTCCACTGGTTGATGCCCATGGGTGAGTCACGTAATTTTTTGGTCTTATTTTCTGATCTTTTTTCATATCAGTTTTTAGTACCATCACATGTTACTTAACGATGGAGATACATTCTGAGAAATGCATTGTTAGACAATTCCTTCCTTATATGGACATCATAGGGTGCACTTACCTAATAATACAGCCTACTACACACCCAGGCTGTGTGGTATAGCCTATTCCTCCTGCCCTGCAAACTTGCACAACATGCCTCTGCCCTCAATGCTGTGGGCAATTTAACAGAATGGCAAGTATTTATGCATCTAAACATTGAAACAGTACAGTAAAAATGCGGTATAAAGGATTTTCAAAAAGGCGCACCTGTATAGGGCACTCACTGTGAGTGGAGTTTGCAGGACTGGAAGTTGCTATGAGTGTCAGTGGCGAGAGAAGGTGAAGGCTTGGACACTGCTGTACACTACTATAAACATTAGAAACACTGTACACTTAGGGTACATGCAATTTATAAGAAGTACTTTCTTTCTTCAATAATAAATCAACTGTAGCTTACCATAACTTTTTAACTTTATAAACTTTTAACTTTTTTAGACTTTTTGACTGTTTTGTCGTGAACACCTAGCTTAAAACACACATTGTACAGCTATACAAAAATATTTTTTTTATATCCTTATTCAATAAGGATAAGCTTTTTTCTGTTTTTAATTTTTTTTTCGTTTTAAACATTTTTGTCATAAATGAATACACAAAGGCACAGGTTAGCCTAGGCCTATGCAGGGTCAGGATCATCAATATCACTATCCTGTGCCTCCACATCATGTCTCACTGGAAGGTCTGCAGGGGCAATAGCATGCATCAAGCTGTCATCTCGTAGGCCAACAATGCCTTCTTCTGGAATTCCTCCTGAAGGACCTGTATGAGACTGTTTTATAGTTAACTTTTTTTTTAATTTGTAGAAAGAGTACACTATAGAATCACAATATGAAGTATGGTGTAGTCAATGGTGTAATCTATTAACATGGTCATTTATCATAATTATCAAGTATTATGTACTGTACATAATTGTGTGTGCTAGACTACTATACGACAGGCAGCACAGTAGGTTTGTTTACCTCAGCATCATCACAAATGCATCAGTAAGGCATTGTGCTATGATATTATGGTGGCTACAGTGTCACTAGGCAATAGAAACTTTTTACGTCCATTATAATCTTTCTTTTTTTTTTTTTTTTTTGAGACAGGGTCTCACTCTGTCACCTAGGCTGGAATGCAGTGGCATGATCTTGACTCACTGCAACCTCCGCCTCCTAGGTTCAGATGATTCTCCAGCCTCAGCCTTCCTAGTAGTTGGGACTACAGACATGCGCCACCGTGTCTGGCTACTTTTTCTATTTTTAGTAGAGATGGGGTTTCGCCATGTTGGCCAGGCTGGTCTTAAACTCCTGACCTCAGGTGATCCGCCCGTCTTGGCCTCCCAAAGTACTGGGATTACAGGCATGAGGCACCAGGCCCAGCCAGTTCCATTATAATCTTATGGGACCACTGTCATATATATGGTCCATCCTTGACCAAAAGTCATTATGTGGCATGTAACTGTATTTAACCCATTGCCTCCTGCCTTGAAATCTCTTCCTGGAACACAGTTTTCTCTCTTTTTTTTCCTGTATCTGGAATCTTCATATATGATGGTGTGAATGTAAATAAGAATGTATACATTCATGTATACACTTTTATTTCACATATGCAGAATCACAAGAAGAGATACAGGCCTAACTATATGTTGATGGTAGTGTTCTATCATACCTATATTTAAGCAATGAATTTTACTCCATTATTTACCCCTGTATAATATCTTTGTTTCTTTACTTTTAAACAAAGCTTAGCTTCCATGGATAGGAAAAGGGAGGTAATATTCCAAAGTTCAAGCGAAACCAAAGAACACTGCTGACTGATATGTGAAGACCTAGGGCCTGGTAATTTAAGTATAATTTTACAAATGTTGAGGGATAATTTTGACTTGCTCAGTAAGCTAACTTTTGGACTTACATGCATTATATGCTAGAGGCTCCCTACAGATACAAACTTTTGGACCTAAACACACTAGTTGACCCTATATTGTAAGAATGTTTAAATATATATGCTTTGATAAACCCTATGTGGTGCATTTACTTTAGAAATGAAGAATGTCTAGAGCCAAGGTGTACAGCTTTACCAGCACTTTGTGGAATTGGATCTATGATGAATTAGAATGTTTGTGGATAAAAGTCACTGGAAGCAATAAGAACTTGAGCAGTGACAACCAATCTGCCATTCATTTAAATGGCTCACTTCAATATGATTTATTTCCCACAAGCCACAATTTCACTCTAGTTACAGCAGCTACTCGTGAGCTTGAGATTTAATGTATTTTTCAGCTCTCAGTGGTAGAAAATAATATCTTTGAAATTGATCCTTTGTGTGATAATACAAGTGGCCACTTTGACTTGATTTATTTCACAGAATTATTTGTGTGTGAAGACTAAAAGTTTGAAAACAGCAGCTCTTTATAACTATGTAAACGATTTTTATGTAAAGGAAAGCACTCATTCCCCAAACAACTTCTGGTAGTATTCTGAGTTTTTAAGCATATCCCCATTGGACTGTATTACACATTTTGTATCTTGTCCAAATTCAAAGCATCAGCTGACTTGAAATAATTATTAAGAGAATATACCCAGAAACAAATTCACAAAAATGGGGATCAGACCAGAGGAATTATTATTTATCTTGAAGCCCTATCTTTGACGCATGACTCCTCCCGTAAAGTTATTTGCTGGTAAAGAAATGAGAATTCCCCAATTCCAGCTGGAAAAAGGGGCAATGCACAAAACTGTTGATGTGTAGTTATTTGCCTGACTCGTCATTTTACTCAATAAGGCAAATAAAGGCTCAGTTCCTGCTTAAAGTGCGATTGATGTCCCAGGACTATATTTATCAAGTACAATATTTATGAAGATGAATGGTCCAAAGCCATCCCCAGTGGAAATCCTGTAAGGTAGACTTAAATTTACAAGAATAAGTCAAAGCAAGCAATATGTGACTTCTTGTACTAAAGCCCATAAAAGCAGCAGAGTTAAAACAAACCGAGGCTATAAATGAAGTGACATAAAGGAAAATATATGCAAATATTTATTATGTAAATACAACAGAAGGAGAGTGCAGCAAATGTTAATTTCCAACAAAGAATAATTCGTAACAAACCTTAAAAGCAAAAAGGATAAATTTATTTTGGAAAAATTTCTTTTTACCACGAAAATATAATAATACCTCAAATAATGTATGATTAAAACATATCAGGTCGAGAAGAAAGATCTAGTAAGAAATAAAACTGTGTAGACTTTGAGAGCTCTTCTTTCAACTATCAGTAGATCAATTTGCTAAAAATTAGACAGATTATTTTGATACTGTAATTAACTGAAGTAACAGAAACATATGAAAAAATAGTCCTACAGATAGAAAATACACACTCCTTTTTATTCTTTCCACAGCTTTGCAAAATTTGGCTAATAAAAATAACAAAACATAAAGGAGAAAGAACAAATAAAATTCATATAATATCAAAAAGCAAACTGATAATCTACAGAATATACCAATGAAGAATAAAGAGAAAAGAAAAACTAAAATTAGACATTAGAAAAAGAATATAAAATATAGAAAAGACTGTAAAAACACAAAGGATTCCATATTCAGGTCATGTATATGAAATTCCAATTAAATGGACCATTTCTGCAGAAATATAAATTATCAAAATTTAAATTTAATTAATTTAAAATAAAAATGAAATTAAAATTATCTACTTAGGTAGATTAATTATTATGAAAACTTGCAAATCAATTTTCCACCTCCACCAATAATAAAGATTTTAGGGCTACATTTTACTGGTAATTTTTGATTTTCAGATTTTAAGAAAACGGATAAATGTTCTGTGTTATGTAAACTATTTGACAACATTAAAAGTGTGAAATATTTTTAATTTATTTTGTAAGTCTAGCATATTCCTATGAACAAAACCTACCAAGATAGTAAATACTTGGTAAATACAAACCGATTTCATGAATATAGCAAGAAAACTTAAGGGAAATTTTAGCAAACCAGATTGAACATTATATTCAAAGATTAACCCTGCCAGGCGCAGTGGCTCACGCCTGTAATCCAGGCATTTTGGCAGGCCGAGGCAGGTGGATCACCTGACGTCAGGAGTTCAAGACCAGCCTGGCCAACATGGTGAAAACCTGTCTCTACTAAAAATACAAAAATTAGCCAGGTGTGGTGACACATGCCTGTAATCGCAGCTATTCAGGAGGCTAGGCCAAGAGAATAACTTGAACTCGAGAGGCAGAGGTTGCAGTGAGCTGAGATTGTGCCATTATACTCCAGCCTGGGCAACAAGAGAGAAACTCTTTCTCTCAAAAAAAAAAAAAAAGATTAACCCTTATTAAGCTACTATAGTATATCCCAGGAAATGTACACACATCATATCAATAGATCTAATAAAACAAACCACAGTATTCTCAATTGATACTAAGATGACATTCAATAAAAATAATGACCGGTTACTGACTTTTAACTTCATTTTAAAATAGAAACAGAAAAGTACTTCTTCTGCATCCCAAAAGTGTCTTTAAAGGAAAAATACCGGAAATATTTTTATTTAAATCATCAACAAGATGAGACTACAAACAAATATCATTTGGACATGTTTGGGTCAATGCAATAAAGTATGAAACAAATAAAAGGTGACTTTGAAAATAAGGAAACAAGCATTATTTCAGGACAAAATCATATTAGGGCTACTGAAAACCTAATAGTATCAACTCTAACTTTTTTTTAAATTAATGGCTTCAGTCAACTGCTTGGATACCAGGTAAATTGCAAAAAATAATAGCTTCCTTAAAGCTAGATAAGAGGCTATTCATAGCTTTCTTGCAACTAGTTTTCTATAGCACTGTGAGGTGACTATAGTAATAATTTATTGTATGTTTTCAAATAGCTAGAATACAGGATTTTGAATGTTCTCAACACAAATAAATGCTTTGAGGTGATAGATGTGCTAATTATTCTATTTTGATTGTTATACATCATATACATATATCTAAATATTACATTGTAATGCATAAATATGTACAATTATTATGTGCCTACTTAAAATATATATTAAAAATTTTAAGTAATAGTTTTCCTTTGTATCAACAATAACCAATAAGAAAATATAACAGGACAAAACCTCCCTGAAAAGATAGATAAATTCATGTTAATAATTTGCACAAGAAGTATGTGAGGCCTACATAAAAGCACCTACAATACTTTCTAAATTTGGCCAGAGATAGAGAGATATAATGACAGACAGAGAGGGGGAAAGAAACATGAAATATTCAATATTTCTAGATGAAATGAAACAGGCATACATTACAAGATTTTAATTTGTCCCAGGTTTTTCCAAAACTTTAAAATACTACCAATCAGGTCTCAGTTTAAATAATTCTGAGAGTACTTAGAGTAAGAAATCAAGTAGCGATAAAAATAGTTAATAGCATTTTGAAAGACAAAAGTGATGATGCCTCATCATTAATTTCCAGAGACTATTCTGGGGGTATTTGCTTAGGTAGGAAATTACTAGAGCAGATTGGTGTGACACACACATAGTTTTGTCATTCCAAAATCTGAAACAGAATGTCAGCATTTGAAACCTATGCCTTTCTCTTATACACCGTTGATCTTTATCTCTGTCTCAGTTATATCATCTGCAAAATTGAGATGTTGATCATACTTTCTTTAGAGGTATTTGTAAAGTGCCAAGGACAACAGAAGTTAGCTCTTGTGGGTCATTACTACTGCCAGCAGTAGTGGTAGTATTATTTCTAAATTGTTCCCCAGGAAAGCTGCAGCTATTTTTGTTCCCATCAGTACTAGTAAAGGGGCCCTGCTTCCCCATATTCTTTTCTGCACATGAATTTTTGCTTCATTTTTCTTTAAGTTTTGACAACAAATGGCTGAGACCCCATATCTCATTACCACCAACTTCTCATTTATCAGATTAATGAGATTGAAAATCTCTCCATTTGCTTATTAGAAATTTGGATACTGAGGAAAGATTGGGAATTATAACTGACTCCTCCACATCAAGAAAATTGGGAGTTAATACTGACTCTTGTGAAATACAAGATTAGTTCTGCAGAGAAGAGCAAGAAAAGCTACCTTTTATTTCCAGCTAGAGAAATTCACAACAAAACCTAGTTGCCTGTATTATTTTATAGGATATTAATTTAAAAGAAAATCTAGCACAGAGTAACATTCAAAAGTTATAAAACAACATGAAAACTACTTCAAGACAACTCTCAGCTAGATAAGATTTTTTTTTGGCCAAAGACAAAGTAATGAAATTTACATGTGCATGTCAGATTTTGTTTTTATTTTTAATAG
>NW_012105198.1:1321338-1323638 GCF_000951045.1 Mandrillus leucophaeus
AGGAAGGAAGGAAGGAAGGAAGGAAGGAAGGAAGGAAGGAAGGAAGGAAAAGAAAGAAGAGTTGGTTTGAGAGAGTGTGGGTTATCTGTGTTATTAATATCTTAGGATATACTGGAGTTCCACTGTTGGAATACATATTGGAAAATGTAAGATACCACCAAAGAATTACTAAAGTGTATGTTTATGTACATGTAAGTGTATTTGTGTATATACCAGCATACAAATATCCAAATACAGTAATACATGTTTTTTTAAAAATCTCTGAAAGTTCTAAGAGAGGCAGTAATAATTCATTTGATATTGCTTATAATTCCTTCAGTTCCTCCAATTTTTAAATATACATAACAGATATTTACCTACCTCTGTGATTTGCAAATTAAAAAAAATATATCATCTATGAGAGGCTGAGGCTGATGTTGACTGGTGGAAAGAGCTGCAGTTTATAATTCTGGCTTGTTTTGTTTGACAAAGGCTGACAGGATTAAGGTTCATGAATACATCTTACAAAAGGGGACTGAAGTCAAAAAAAAGGAGTAAATGCAATAAATTCAATAAATAAACAAATCACGTCTAATGAGAAAAATGGTCTGCTGATGATAGCTTTCTCTTCACTCATGCTGGCTTAGGTATTTTTTAATGGCTTCATTGAGATGTGATTCCCATACCATGCAATGTATCCACTTAAAGTATAAAATGCAGTGGCTTTTAACATATTCACAGAGCTGTACTTTCATTGCAATAGTTAGTTTTAGAGTATCTTTATTATCTCAAAAAGAAAGCTCATATCCCTTAACCATAACTTTCCAAATCCCCACCCTTCACCCACAGGCAGAGGCAACCACTGATCTACTTTCTCTATATACTTATTTGCATGTTTTGGACATTTCGTATAAATGGAAACATGTGGTCATTTGAGATGGACCCCTTTTAAAAAATAAACTTTATTTATTACACAGTCTCTAAGGTTCATAGCAAAATTGATCTGAAAGTACAGAAAGTGCCCATGTACCCCCATCCTCCCACACATACACCCTCCTTGACTATCAACATCCCATACCGGGGGGGACATTTTTTATAATCTGTGAACCTACATTGACACATCATTATCACCCCAAGTTAACAGTTTACATTGGAGTTCATTCTTCATCTTATGCATTCTATTGGTACAAATGTATAATGGCATGCATCCACCACTGTAGTATCTCACAGAATAGTTTCACCGCCCTAAAAATCCTCTCTACCCTGCCTGTTCATTCCTTCCAGCCCTCCTAACTTCTGGCAACCACTAATCTTTTTATTGTCTCAATAGTTTTGCCTTTTCCAGAACGTCATATAGTTGCACTCATATAGCATATGGCCTTTTCAAATGGGCTTCTTTCACTTCATAATATGCAGTTGAATTCCTCCGTGTCTTTTCATGGGTTGATATCTCAGGTCATTTTAGTGCTGAATATTATCCCAGTATCTGGATGTATCACTGTGTATTTATCCACTCATCTACTAAAGGAAATATTGGTTGCTTCCCAAGTTTTGGCAATTATGAATAAAGCTGCTATATACATCTATATGCAGGTTTTTATTAGACATAAGTTTTCAGTTCATTTTGGTAAGTACCAACACGATTGCTGGATCTTATGGTAAGAGTTATGTTTAATTTTGTAAGAAGCTGCTGGACTGTCGTGCAGAATGGCTATAACATTTTGTATCCCCACCAGTGATAAATGAGAGTTCCTGCAACTCTGTGTCCTTGCCAGAATTTTATGTTGTCAGTGTCTGGATTTTGGCCAATCTAATAGATATGTAGTGGTATCTCATTGTTTTAATTTGCAATTCCCTAATGAAATATGATGTTGAACATATTTTTATGTTCTTACTTGCCATCTGCATATAGTCTTTGATAAAGTGTTGGTTCAGGTCTTTTGCCTGCTTTTTAATCAGGGTGTTCATTTGTGTATTGGAAAGTTTCAAGAGATTTTTCTATATTTTATCTAACAGCCCTTTGTCAGATTTGTCTTTTGCAAATATGTTCTCCAAGTCTATGGCTTGTCTTCTCATTCTGTTAACATCACTATGTTTTTTCTAATTGAGTCACCCAGGCTGCAGTGCAATGCCACAGTCTTAGCTAATTGCACCCTTTGCCTCCTGGGTTCAAGCAATTATCCTGCCTTAACCTGCCAAGTAGCTGGGACTGCAGGTTTGTACCACCACACCCGGCTAATTTTTGTATTTTTAGTGGAGACGGGGTTTCGCCGTGTTGGCCAGTCTGATTTCTAACTTCTGACCTCAGGTGATCCGCCCAC
>NW_012105198.1:1323688-1344986 GCF_000951045.1 Mandrillus leucophaeus
TGTATTGGAAAGTTTCAAGAGATTTTTCTATATTTTATCTAACAGCCCTTTGTCAGATTTGTCTTTTGCAAATATGTTCTCCAAGTCTATGGCTTGTCTTCTCATTCTGTTAACATCACTATGTTTTTTCTAATTGAGTCACCCAGGCTGCAGTGCAATGCCACAGTCTTAGCTAATTGCACCCTTTGCCTCCTGGGTTCAAGCAATTATCCTGTCTTAACCTGCCAAGTAGCTGGGACTGCAGGTTTGTACCACCACACCCGGCTAATTTTTGTATTTTTAGTGGAGACGGGGTTTCGCCGTGTTGGCCAGTCTGATTTCTAACTTCTGACCTCAGGTGATCCGCCCACATCGGATTCACCATTGAACTCATCTGGACCTGGTGCTTTCTGTTTGGGAAAATTATTAATTATTGATTCAGTGTATCTACTATATGTAAGACTATTTGTGTTATCTACTTCTTTTTGTTTAACTTTTGGCAGATTTTATCTTTCAAGGAATTGATCCATTTCATCTAAATTCTCAAATTTGTAGACATAGCATTGTTCATAGTATTCGTTATTATCTTTTAATATACATAGGGTCTGTGATAATGTTTCCTTTTTAATTTCTGATATTAGTTATTTGTATCTTCTCTTTTTTTCTTAAGTAGCCTAGCTAGAGATTGATTGATTTTATTGCTCTTTTCAAAGAATCAGCTTTTGTTGATTTTCTTTGTTGACTTGCAGTTTTCAAGTTTATTCATTTTTACTCTGATTTTTTTTATTCCTTTTAATTTGGATCTGATTTGCTCTATTTTTCCAGTTTTCTAAAGCAAAAAGCTTAGATTATTGGTTTTGGCTCCTTTTTGCTTTTATGTGCACTCAATGACACAAATTTTCCTCTAGGCGTAGCTTTGACTATATTCTACAAATTTCGATAAGTTGTATTTCTGTTTTTATTTAGTTCAAAATCTTTTTTTAATTTAAAAACATCTTTCATTGAGATAAAATCATATAATATATACAAATTTTATTTTATTTTTATTTTTTCAAGTATTATTTTAGAATCAGTGGGCACACATACAGGTTTGTTAAAGGTATATTGCATGATGCCAAGGTTTGGAGTTTCTGAATCCATCACCCAGGTACTCAGCATAGTACCCAATAGTTCTTCAACCCTTGTGCCCCCACTCCTCCTCCCTCTTGTATTCTCCAGTGTTTATTGTTCTTACATTTATGTGCATGTATACGCAATTTTTTACCACTTATAAGTGAGAACATCTGGTATTTGGTTTTCTATTTCTGTTAGTTCACTTAGGGTGATGGTTTCCAGCTACATCCATGTTGCTGCAAAAGCCATGACTTCATTCTTTTTCATGGTTGCAGAGTATTTCATGGTATCTATGTACCACATTTTCTTTACCCAGTCTCCCACTGATGGGTACCTGGGTTGATTTCATATCTTTGCTATTGTGAATAGTACTGTGGTGAACATATGGGTGCATGTGTTTGGCAGAACGCTTTATTTTCCTTTGGTTAGGTCCCTAGTAATGGGATTGTTGGGTTAAATGGTAGTTCAGCTTTTCCTTCGAGAAATCTCCAAAATGCTTTTCCCACAGTGGCTGTACTAATTTATATTCCTACCAACAGTATTTAAGTGTTTCCTTTACTCCACAACCTTGCCAGCATCTATTTTTTTACTTTCTAACAAAAACCATTCTTACTGGTATGACATGGTATCTCATTGTGGTTTTGATTTGCATTTCTCTGGTGATTAGTGATGATGAACATTTTTTCATATGTTTTTTGGCCACTTGTATGTCTTTTGAAAAGTGTCTGTTCATGTCATTTGCCCACTTTCTACCAGGGTTACGTTTTTGATTGTTGATTTAAGTTCCTTATAGATTCTGAATCTTAGACATTTATTGGATACATAGTTTGCAAATATTTTTTCCCGTTCTGTAAGTTGTCTGTTTATGCCCTTGATCATTTCTCTTGCCGTGCAGAAGCTCTTTAGTTTAATTAGGTCCCGCTTGTCAATTTTTTATTATGTTGCAATTGCCTTTGAGGACATAGTAATAAATTATTTGCCAAGCCAGTATTAAAAAGAGTATTTCCTATGTTTTTATGGGGTATTTCCCTATAAAATATTTTCATAGATTGTTTCCTGGGATTTTTATAGTTCCATGTCTTACATTTAAGTCTTTAACCCACTGTGACTTAATTTTTGCGTATGGTGATAGGGAAGGGTCCAGCTTCATTCTTCTGCATATGAATAACCAATTATCCCAGCACCACGAGAACTTTTTCAATTTCACTTGAGATTTTTTCTTTGATCCATGTGTTATTTAAAAGTGTGTAGTTTAATCTCCAAGTATTTGGGGATTTTCTAGCTACCGTTCTGTTAATTGATTTTTGGTTTAGTGTGGTCTGAGAGGAGACATTGTATGATTTTTTTTATACATTTACATTTTTAAGGTGTGTTTTCTAGCCCAGTATGTGGTCTTTCTTGGTGAACATTCCATATGAGCTTGAGAAAAATGTGCAACCTGCTGTTGTTACTAGAAAGGAATCCCAATCCAGACCCCAAGGGAGGGTCATTGATTCTCGCGCAAGAAAGAATTTAGGATGAGTCCACAGAGTAAAGAGAAAACAAGTTTATTAGGGCAGTAAAGAAACAAAAGAATGGCTACTCCATAGGCAGAGCAGCGTCGAGGTCTGCTGGATGACTATTTTTACGTTTGTTTATTGATTATATGCTGAACAAGGGATGGATTATTCATGAGATTTCCAGGAAAGGGACAAGAACTTCTCAGAACTTAGGGTTCCTCTTCCTTTTAGACCACATATGGTAACTTCTAGATGTTGCCATGGCATATATGAACTGTCATGACATTGGCAGGAGTGTCTTTTAGCATGCTAATGCATTGTAATTAGAGTATAATGAGCAGCAAGGATGACCAAAGGTCACTTTTATTGGCATCTTGATTTTGATAGGTTTCAGCTGGCTTCTTTGCTATATTTTGTTTTACCAATGGGATCTTTGTGACCCGTATCTGGTGTCAACCTCCTGTCTCACCCTGTGACTAAGAATGCCTGACCTCCTGGGATTGCAGTACAGAAGGTCTCAGCCTCATTTTACTTTGGCTGTATTCAGATGGAGTCACTCTGATTTAAACGCCTCTGACACTGTTGTTGGATAAAGTAGTCTATAGATGTTCATTATATACAATTGAAGGTGCTGTTGAGGTCAACCAAGTCTTTACTGGTTTTCTGCCTGTTGGAGCTGTTCATTTTTGATAGAGAGGTGTTGAAGTGTCCAAATATGATACTGGATTCCTCTGTTTCTCCTTGAAGTTCTGTCAGTATTTGCCTTACATATTTTGATGCTCTGTTGTTAGGTACCTACACATAAAGAATTGTTACATCCTCTTGGAGTGTCCCTTTATTATGTAATGCCCCTTATTAGCCCTGACAACTTTACTTAATCTGAATTCTGCTATATTTGAAATTAATATGGCTATTCCTGCTATCTTTTGGTTAGTACAATCATAGTATATATTTCGCTGTGCCTTTTAATCTATGTGTGTCTTCATATATAGGTTTTTGTAGACAGCATGTAATTGTGTCTAGGCTTTTTGATACATTCTGGCAATTTCTATCTTTTAATTGATGCATTTAGATCATAGATGTTCAAGTAATAATTGAGATATCTGCATTAATTTCTATCATATTTCTTACTGTTTTCTATTTTTTAATCTTGTTCTTTGTTCCTTTTTTGCCTTCCTCACTTCCTGCCATTTGTGGTTTAATTGAGAATTTTATATGATTGCATTTTCTCTCATTTCTTAGCATGTTGCTATGTCTAAATATGTGTGTCTTCTTAAAATTTGCATGTTGAAATCCTAATTCCCAAGGTAGTGGTCCTAGAAGGTGGAGACTTTTAGAAGTGAATAGGTCATTGGGGCAGAGCCCTCATGAATGGGATTAATGTTGAAAGAAATTAAAATATTTTCCCCAAAATATATTTATTTGACATTTTTTGAAATGGGTACTGCTTGGCCGTCTCCACAAAAGTGGCTTTGCAAAGCTGTTGTAGTAAATGGGGAAAATTTGGATCTCTAGATAATCTCCATTAATGCGGCCATGCCCTTTTCCCTTTCTATGTCTTTCCCCAGATCCAGGAGAGATTGAGGGTCTGACACATTTAGAAGTCTGAAATGAAACATGTATCATCTCTTCTGTCTGAAGGAGGCTTCATGTACATACAAGGCCAGCTTTGCCATCCAGACACTTCTCCCACCTTCCATAACCTGTTTTACCAGAATCTAGGCCATCATTCTTTCCGTAACCTCAAAATGGCATATACATTTCTGTGACCCATTTGGCAATTGGGTCTTCATACAGAAGACTCCCATGTATGCACAAAAAACAAATATGTCTGCCTTTTCTCTTTTAATCAACTACCTCATGTCAGTGATTTTTTAAACAAGCATTTAGGGAGCTGAGAGTCTATGACTCCCACACCTCTCTATGGAAAAAGTGTTTCTTAAAATTTTCACTTCCTAAAAGATTCATTTTTTTATCTTTCATTTTCTGTGATATACCAGGTTGTTTTATTTGTTGGGTTTTGTTTGCTTGTTTTAGTTTTAGTGACTTTCTTTTTTCTTGGGGACATATATTCTACTTGGTGTTCTCTGTGCTCCCTAGACCTGTGATTTTGTATCTGACATTATTAGAGTAAAACTCTTAGTCACCATTGCTTCAAAAATTCCTTTTTTTCCTTTCTCCCTTTCTTCTCTTTGTGACATTTCCATTATGTGTATGTTATACCCTTGGTAGTTGTTCCATTGTTCTTGCATATTCTGTTCTGTTTTTTTAGTCTGTTTTTCTCTGTTTTGTAAGATTCTATTTTTGTATTACCGAGCTCAGAAATTTTTTTTCTCAACCATACCCAGTCTATTAATAAGCCAAAGTCATTCCTTATATCTGCTACAGTGTTTTCAATCTCTAACCTTTTGTTTTGTTTTTGATTCTTAGAATGTCTCTCTGCTTGCCTTATCCATCTGTTCTTACATGTTGTTTATTTTTTCACTAAACCCTTAACACATGTCATAGGATTTTAAAGTTCCTGGTCTCATAATCCCAGCATTCCTGCTTTATCTTACTCTTATTCTGATGCTTGTTCAGTCTCTTCAAACTTTGTATTTTTGCCTTTTAGTATGCCTTGTAATTTTTTGTTGAAAGGCAGATGTGATGTACTGGGTAAAAGGGACTGCCACAAATAAGCCTTTAGTAATGTAGTGGTAAGGTGTGAGGGGGAGGGAAATAATTTTATAATCCTTTGAGTAGGTCTCAGTCTTCTAATGAACTTATGCCCCTAGACTGTGAACTTCACCAGTGCTTCTCAGGCTTTTTCCCTTCTTACGTGGAACAGGATGGCTAAAGGGGCCTGGAGTTGGCTATTTTCCTTCCCTCCTAGACTCTTAGAAAATCCCAGCAGCTTAGGCTGTAGCTGCTGAGGGCAGAGCATTTTAAGAACAGAATGTTCTAACGTATCTCAGAATGGTCTCTTTTCTCCCCCCGCAACTACCAGAAACGTGAGGGGACTTTTTTTTTCCAATATTCTCTGTGAGGACCCAGTAGAACTCTCTGAGGTAAAATTAACACAAGTGTGCAGCACCCCCTATGATTGGCTCTTCCTAGAGTTTTAACTCATGGAATTGTCCACACTGAACCTCCAGCAATTACTCAATTATAGTTCATGTTTTCCTCCCCTGGCACTGGTTCTCGGGGATGTTTCTACTCCAAGTTGTGATTGCTGTATCCACCTGTCTGTCTGATTAAGGGGAAGCCATTTGCCCCATGACCTCACTTTTCTGCCAGATCTAATAATTAGTTGTTGATTTTTCAGTTTGTTCAGCTTTTTATTTGTTGTTAGGAAAGACTGGCATAATCTAAGCTCCTTATATGCCCATCAGAAACCAAAAGTCAGGGTAGCTGGCCCATTTTTTTAATTGGGTTACTTGTCTCCCTCTTACTGAGGTGGAACTGTTCATGCTGGCTTAGATGGTATGCTGGAATTTCAGAAAGAAAATCATTCTACTTTGCAAGGCATGACATTTAATTATAACATTTAATTGATCTGAACATGATTAAGAAAGTGAATAATAAATGGTTCATTTGGGGTTATTTAAAATTTTAAACTCAGAGACTGAGCAATTTTAGGTGGATTGGGTTTTCTAAATTAGTTTTATAGAAAATACTCTGATTTTATAAACCTTTTTTTCTTATCCTAACTTTAAAATTTTAGATCATGCTCTTTACCAGGAAAATAGTCTATTGATAGTCACAGTTGATATCAAACCTAGTCTTTCCTTCTTTATCTTTTTCAATATGACTTTGAGATGAAAAATTCACACTTCTGAAGTATCAAGAGAATTGCCAGACTACATTGGTCTGTGATTGTAATAAAAATAATGTGATCTCATTGGGAGCAACTCTCCTGGGAGAGGATATAAATGTACTCTCTCTGAGCCATTGGGAGTTCTTTCTCTGGTTTACACATAGGCTACTGACATAAATTGAAGGGTGTCTAGTCCAGAGTTTTGCTTTAAATAAATAAATAACCTATCTTGGATTCTTGCCACAGTCAGCTCAAAGGAGCCTGCAAGGATGAATCTTGGTGAATAAATACCCTAAACTCACTGTCCTCTCTCCCTCAGATCTTGTAAGAGGATCCCAATAAACTGGCAGAGTATAAGGGAACCTTTCCCTTTGATCCATATAGGTCAGCCGCCCAAGGCAGAGGCAGTATGGCAGGTGCAGAATGGATCTGGACGGCTGTGGCAGATTGTGTTTTCCAAAGATGGCTGCAGCAACATGTCTTATCCAACATGCTCTTATTACAGCACGACTTTGACACTGCTCCCTATAAAGTAGTAAAATCTATGCCTCTCCTCCTGAAACTTAGTATACTTTTGTGAATGTCTTGACCAATAAAAAACAGGAGTGATACAGTATGATTCCTGAAGCTAGTTTCTAAAAATGCATACACTTCTACCTTGTTCCACTAGCACAATAACTCTTGGTATCCAGCCACTATAGTATTAAGAACCCCACATGACTGTGGACAGATCCTTCTCAAGAGGAACCAAGGTCCCAGCCCACTGGTCCTGCTGAACTCCCAACAGCCAGTGCCAACTTGCTGGCCAAGTAAACAAGCTTGCCAGTCTCTAATCAAGCCACCCTACCTAGTGAGGTGTCCAATGGAGATGAGTCCTCAATGATGCCTGTTCAATGTACACATTACTGAACTGAATAAATGATCATTTTTTAATCCACTAAGGTTTGGGGTAATTTGTTATATAGCAATAGTAATTGAAACTCAAGTAAATGTAAGGCATTTGGCATAACATGATCAAGTTTCTATGAAACAATGGCTCTTTATTCCTTTATATCCATGGGCTTCTTTTCTCTTACGTAACATTCATGTCATTCTACAAGAGGCAGGTCTACTCTCTGTACTTGCAATATAAAGGTAAGACAAAAATAATGAGATTTGATCCACAAGTTAAACTGTTATTCAGAGTAAGCTCTTTTGACTTGAAATATTTTAATTCAATGCAAGAATTGTCACATCAATCAAGAGTAATCCTAGAATGACTGAGGTTGATTAGCAGTAAATTTATGTATGTATCTATAGCAATTTATCGCCATGTTGAATTACGTCAATGACTATTGTTTTTAAAATTATGATGAGCACACTAAGACAATGTCATGTCAAGGAAATGAGCCTTGTGCTTAGCACATAATACCTGTTTCACAAATACTAGTTTTCTTACCCATCTCTCAAGGTGAAAATATGTATAAGAGTATTACTTTCAGCTTGTGAGTTCAGCAGTATACAGTGTACCTAGATATTAGAGTTAGGAGAAATCAGAGCAATTATCTGAAGCCTTTTATACCTTCCAAGAAGAGTAAAGATGAGGAATGTAATATCCCAAGAGTTTTAATAATTGTTTTTACCCTAACTGCTCATTAGAATCACCTAGAGAGTCTCCCCTTTCTAGTCCATTTTAATTTTTAATTGTTCTGGATGTGACCTAGGTGTTTCTGGTATTTTCTTAAAAAGATTTCCCAGGTGAATTTACAGTACAGCCAGCACTGAGAACTAATGGGTTTAGCAAACTGGATAGCACAGTGTTTTTCAAAACACAGACTCTGTACTCAACAGGTGGCATTAACTAACACAACATAGAATGAGAGAGTTATTCTATTTTCAATTTTATTTCAATCATTTAGATTAAATCAAGGAGAATGGCCAAGGTGGGCAGATCACTTGAGGTCAGGAGTTCAAGACTAGCCTGGCCTATATGGTGAATCCCCATCTCTACTAAAAATACAAAAATTAGCTGGGCATGGTGGCACATGCCTGTCATCCCAACTACTCAGGAAGCTGAGGTGGGAGGATCATATGAACCCAGGAGACAGAGGTTGCAGAGTGCTAGGATCGTGCCACTGCACCCCAGCCTGGGTAACAGAGTGAAACTTCATCTCAAAAATAAATAAATGGTTAAACATGGTATTAGGCCTATCATTAGCCATTTTCTAATGCTTGTTAATCTTTAATTAACAGAGCAAAAGTCTCTGGCTCAGGGACTTTGACAGTGTCCAGCTTAGTGAGCATTTAAATGATTTTGGAGAGTGTCTATTTATATAATTTTCTACTCATTGTATTGATTTTGCTAGGTAACTATTATTTTGGTGAGCAGATTTCCATTTAGGATAAGAATATACATTTTATATGTCAATTCCCATATTAAGTTGAAGAAAGTTAATCAGTTTAAGAAAAAATTAAGTAGTAATAGAACATTTGGTACTAGGATATGGCAAAAACAATTGTGAAGACGTGACTCTAATGATTTAAATGTAGAAAACACTGGGTTAAGCTTGCTGGGACAGCAGACTAGGCATCCTGAGATCACCAATTCCTACTCCATCAAAATCAACACACCCGACTGCCCAGAAGAAAAAAAAAAAAAATTCCCAAGTTGTTTTACATGAACTTGATGTTGAAATTACAAAGCCGATACTTTGAGGCACCGCGAGCACTTGACACAACCTAAAATATGCATGAAGTACCTTCAACCAAGTTTTTGTGATCTTTGATGTGTCACTCTTTTGAAACACTTATGATGGAACAGGCTGGGACTCAAAATCCTGTAATGGAGCAATTATTCCAGTTTATTGGTTCCCAAGAAAGTCGAGCAAATTTTGATATTAACTGATTGCATCTTATCTGTCTTAAATATCACCTGTTCAGACAACCATGTGACAGTTGAAATTGTTAATCAGTCAGAAAAATTAAAACTGTTTACAATGTTAGGGCCTGTTTTCATGTTTCAGTGGCTGCCAATTCTTTCTGCTTTTTGGATGAGTAGCGTCCATTAGTAACGAAGGTGAACTTGATGTAGCCGTTTGGCATTGGTGGGGGCAAGGTTTAATTTTTGTGGTCAAAAATGCAGAGGTGGGCCACATCACCACCTATTCCTTCAGGGACTCTTACAGAGGAAAACACCAACCAGGTTCCAGAAGGAACTTACAGGTTCGACTGTTTTCAAGGCACCTGGAGATGATTTACATGTAATGTCAGGGTTTGGAAGGCAACCCAGTGAAGGGATGAATGATTAATATTGGAAGCGCTGCAATAACAGGCTGTGTAAAGTGATAAAAAAAAAAAAAAAAAAAAAGGGGGACTGCCTATTCAACCTCGGTTCCAAATAGCCGTCAAAATGTAATTTTTTTTCTTAAACTGGAAAATTATGCTTCTTGGCAGTCCAGCAGCAGCATTTACATTGAGAGTGCTTACTAGGGAATTCGTTTTTTACTTATAATTTATTATACTGAAAGTTCATACAACATTTGTAATGTTCAAGAGGGTCCCCTAATTCCAAAGTTTATTTTAAACCTTGATTTTAGCAGGTAACCTAATTGCAAAGTTTATTTTAAACCTTGATTTTAGCAGGTGGTAGATATCACAATGTATTTTCAGCCTACCTGTAATTAGTGATGATCTTTCTGCTTATTTATTTTTATCTAGTATGGGTTATCAAATCAGTTAGTGTTTGTTTTTTTTTTTCTTTAGTGCAGAGTGGTTTTTAAATTACATCAAAAATTCCATTAGTGTCATCATCTAAGAAAATACAGGGGAAAAATTAATCAGATCCTCTCGTATTTCATTTGATACACAGTGGATTTCCCCTTAGCATTTATTTCAACGATGCTTTGGCATACAAATCCATTTACTGTTAATACCTGTAACATATTATGGAAATATGATTTTTTTTCTAAGAGAAGCCTGTATGATTAGATGGACAAATAATTGAGTAATAAAGTAATTCTAGCTAAGTTTAGTAGATATTGTAAAAATACAAGAAAGAAAAAATATTACTGTCATTAAGATGTAAATATGAACTTGAAGTCAGCTACAGTGAACTTTTTATTTTCTGGGGACAGACTAACAATTTGTGGATAAACTCTACGCCTGACATCCCTATCCCCTGCCCACCCCATTCAGCTCTCCATTGAGTTACTCAAATAAACCATGTTCTTACCTACCTTACGTCTTTGCACATGCCTGAGTATCCTAGTGTAGTTTATTTTTTTACCCACTTTTCTTGGACAACTTCTGCTCATATGTTAAATCTTAGCTGAATGAGCAGTTCACTGAAGCCCCAAAAAGTTCTAGATTCCCCCAATGTACTTTGAATTTACATTACATTATAATTTTACATTGATTTGTACAGTCATTTCATTAATGCCTGTCTTCCAACTCTATGCCCTATGAATATAAGGATTGTTTTTTTTCTTGCCTTCGGCATTGTATTCCCAGCAACTAAAGTAGAATAGTTGCTTTATAAACAGTTTTTGAATGAATGATCTTATTTTTAATAGGTGATGCTTTGGAAAAGAAACTCAATTTGTATGACTTAGAGGGTCATATCCTGCTTCTTACACTCAAATGTAAAATACTGGAATAGACCTCTCTCACTTCCAAAAACTCCTTTCCTGAGTAAATTGTAGACAGCATCATAGAAAAAAAGATGTGCTTTCTGGAAAAAAAGAATTACACTAGTGGGCTTTGAGGAGAAGTTTTAAGCAAAATAGAGATATGAGGAGAAGAAAATAAAGCTATGAATTTGCACCTTCTCAATTCTGGTCCTTTCTGCTTGAGGAAGTGGGGGAAGATGAAGCTTCGGAAAATAATGCAAACAAAGACAAACTAATTTAACAGATAAGCTATTTTTTATTCAAAGTATTATTAATGTTTCTAAGAATTTATCCAAAGATGGTTAGTGTTGTGTTATTTGAATTATTTTATACTCTAAAGAATGGCAAATATGTTTCTTATTATTTCTAAATATTAGATGCAAGTTTATTTATAAATATGGTAAATAATCCATCGAGTACTATTTCATCCCATTTCAACTAATTTTACTGAGTTTATTTTTGGACATTTCTCTCTCATACCCTTTATCACATTTAATTAATAACTAACTATATTCTCTAACAATAGCAAATTGATGGAAAAAAGAATTAGTTTGATATGAGAGAAACTTCCTTTTGGAGTTTCTTTTACCTTTTTTCTTTTCTTAAATGCCTTAGAATACTCAATTGCATCTTGATAAGAAATGATAAGACATGCTAATAACATTTTAATTAAATTACTATTATTAAATGTTTAATTCCCGTGAAAGAAGTTGGAGTTTAGAATTACAGTCATGTTACTTGACTTCTACCATCTATGACACTATTGAAAGCTGAGCATTTAGGGGTATAGTTGTGCATAATCATAACTGCATTTTGGTAAGCATTGTATTCTACCAAGAAATGCACAAGTCATAAGAGGATAGCCCAATTAATTTTCACAAAATGAGCACACTCAAGTGACCAGCACTGAAAACAAGAAACAGAAGATGACCCACATCCTAGATGTCCTCATAGTGCTTCATCCCAAAACTACCATACCTCCAAAGGTAGCCACAATCCAGCCTTCTCATATGATCAGTCATGATCACATACTCCTTTCCATCTGGTTTATATCCTTCATGCTTTTGAAACTCAGCCATGTTGATCTGTGTAGTTGCAGTTCATTCATTGTCGTGGCCTAATAGTATTTTGTTAAATGATTATTCCACTACTTATTTGTCCACTTTACTGTGATAGGGTAGTTTCTATTTTTAGCTATTATGGATAATAACTATAAACATTCTTATAAATGTCTTTTGGTAGACAGATGCATGCCATTCTGTAGGGTATATACTTAGGAATGGAATTGATGAGTCATAACTTATATGTATATCCTGCCTTCGTAGATGCTTCTAAACAATTGTCCAGAGTAATTGTACCAATTTACAGTCCTTTCAGCAGTAAGAGTTCCAGTTCTACATCTTCAGCAGAACTTGAAAATGTCTGTCTCTTTCATTTTGCCATCGTCTAGTCATGGTATATGCCACGTGACTTTAACCTTTGTGAATTATACTTTCTAAATTTGTAAACATAACTTGTTTCACATGTTTATACCACCTTTTTACCCTGACTTGAGTTTACGTCCTAGAGAGCGAGGGCCATGTGTTAGACACTTCTCTGTCCTTGAATGAATCTAACATAGCAAGCAAGGCATGCACTTTTGTTAAGATAAATCTTGTCTCTGTGTAGTGCTCCCTTAAAAGATCATAGAGTGGAAGAGAGAGAGCATTAGAAGAGGAATAATGCAAATATGTTTTATTGATAGAGACAAAACATAATGAGAGAATCTCTCTTATACTCTGTCAAATTTTATTCTCCATTTATGTATTCATACACTCAAGTCCATGTTGGGGCTGAAAAAAATGGTTTCCATTTCAACTCGTTTTAGTTAATTGCTTCCTTTTTCTACTGTGCAATGTAAAAGGATAATTAAAAATTATATTTCCCCTGACTACATTTCTTTAGGAAGATGGCTTCATTTTTTATGATGCAGATATTTCTCTCTCTTCACCTGTCAGTGCCAAGAGTGAACAGAAGTCAGAAGTCCACCACCAAACTTTTCCTTACTGCTTCTAGAAACAAAGCCAGCCATTGTGCCTAAAAGGTGTATCCAGATATGTGAGGACATAAAGTCCCGACACAATTCTCTTTTACCCAGATGCCTTCAAAATAAGCAAATAAAGGTTGGCAGGAATAAAAAGCTTACCCCAATGCCTTAGATGGCATTTACTACTAACAGTTCTTCACTGAAAATAAGAGATTTCTATAGAAATGATAATCAACCTCCTGTGAGTATATGGAGCTCGTAAAACCTGAAGAGTTTCTAAAGGTCAGCAAGCATTAAAGGTTTTTGTCCTGGGGATACATTTCTAAATAACCCTAGGAGAAGGAGAGGGAGAGAGGGAAAGAAAAAAGTTTTAACTTGATGAAAGTAAAACATGCAAGCTTAACAGTTTCTGGATTATCATTTAATTACAACCATCAATCATTTCCCATCTGTCTTCTTCCAGTCCTCACAAATTTCATCTAAAACTATACGATACAACTAACAGAGAATATGTAATCCATTAAGAATCCTAAAGACAGGAAGCAATATTTAAGAAATTACTCTATAGAAGATTTTAGGAAATTCCCTAAAAATAGGATAATAGAATTCATCTTGCTATGTATACTACAAAAACTCAAGACTAAAACTTTTCTTTTAATTAATAAGATAAACACTACTTATTGCTTCTTTCTCTTTATCAGACATGAACTGATGATCATTTTCCAAGGGCTTTGGTTTTGAAATCATTTAATTACAAGTCATATTTTTACTAATGTGTGAAACTGACTTGCAGTTAGTCATTTTATTAACACAATTTTACATTCTCTTAAAATGAGGTCCATTTAACATTGAGCTTTTAGAAATATATTTGCCCTGTTAATTAGCTCTTGGGGAATGCCAGCAAATGTCTTTAAGGACAGCTGTTATTATTTTTTATTTTTTTGGATGGGGAGACAGAGTCTTGCTCTGTCACCCAGGCTGGAGTGCAGTGATGTGATCTCGATCTTAGCTCACTGCAACCTCCACCTCCCAAGTTCAAGCAATTCTCATGCCTCAGCCTCCTGAATAGCTGGGATTACAGGGGTGCACCACCACACCCAGCTAATTTTTGTATTTTTAGTAGAGATGAGGTTTCACCATATTGGCCGGGCTGATCTTGAACTCCTGACCTCAAATGACCTACCCGCCTTAGCCTTCCAAAATGCTGGGATTACAAATTTGAACTACCGTGCCCCAGTAGCTGTTATTTTTAAGGTTTAAAATGTTTTAATTTCTTCTTCTTGAGGGGTTCATGCTTTCATGCTGACTGTCCCTAACTTCTGCAGCCAAGGAATTAAACAGCTTTAGGCTTTTTAAGCTCCAATGTGTTCAGAGAAGTGTTTCAACCGTGGTAATCCCCTTGTCATGCTGCATTTATCTCCCACTAGATACCCACATGCGTTCCTCTTCTTCTCAGGCAGATAATTGCAAAGGGTTTGGAACCAGAGAAGAGAGTTGAGCTGGTGCTGAGCAGTGGATATAAAAAGAAGTGTCACCCCGGTGGAAGTAAATAGACTCTGAGACTGTAATCTTTGCCCTTATTTATTTTCGAAACCATAAAGCCCAGGAGGAAGGTTCTTGTTTATTTGGCTACAGAAATCTTTGACTGCAGTCATGTATGGTTTTTAACTTGTTTTTATTTCCATACATTCCATTACAGCAATCTGCTCTCTTATACCACCTTAGTTTGCTCCCTAAATACAGTTTTCATTGCGATTTGTTGTTTTTGGCCATAGACTTCAAAATTCTTTGTGTTTTTTGTTTGTTTGTTTGTTTGTTTGTTTGTTTGTTTTAAATAATGGTATATTCATTACCTGTTTTCCCAACAGAGTTCATCTGGTGATTTAATGATCAGAAACATTCAACTGAAACACAGTGGGAAATACGTTTGTATGGTGCAAACAGGGGTGGACAGTGTTTCATCTGCTGCTGACCTCATAGTAAGAGGTAAACATTTATGCCTCCTTGAGTTTGTAACTTCACATCTTAACAGCATTCCTTACTGGAGGAAAAACCGTGATGAGATAGTATGTGAGCATACAAGTTATCATATTGATTTCATCGTCCCCACATAGACCACAGAATATGACAATAGGGGTGAGTGCTAATTCAAAGAAATAAAAATCTCAACTCTGCCCTTCAAATAGCTCTCAATGTAATTGGCATTCCACAGCTGCTGCCAAGCTGATGTGTTTTTGAGCATGTCATTAATTCAGTGATTGTATTTAATTTGAGAGAGAATATTGTGCAGTGTGTTTGCTTCCAGAATAATCAGGACTTGGGAATAATTGTATGTAGGACAATTTTCTAAAAATAGAAAAAAAGTATCAGGATTATTCAGAATGACTGGGAAAATTTGCCAACCTGAGCTGCTGTCCAGGATACTGATTTGCTGCTGGGCTGACAAATAACCAGAGTACATCATGAAATAAAACACATCTAGGTATCAGATTGGGAACTACAGAGATACACCAGTGGATTAAAGGGAAAGGCATCACACCAGGAGTAAAGGACATTGAATTTGGAAAGGTACAGGAATCCTGCTGAACAGAGGCTTTTAAAAGTGAATATCATCTGCAATCAGAGAGTATTATGGTTTGGGAATTACTGCCTCACATCCAAATTTAAGATCTAACAACAGAAATGGGGGGTAGAGGGAAGTAGTTATTCTATTATCAGGTAAATGGCCTTTGCCCTAAGTGTTTTTGAAATTGGGAAAAGTCAGAGACATTGAAGTGGTCATGTGACATTCTCTTCTCTTTGACAGGAGAAGATGACATTTATGTAATTGCTACCCAATGTTTCCATTTGTGCCTTCCTTAGGTTCACCTGGACCACCAGAAAATGTGAAAGTAGATGAAATTACAGATACAACAGCCCAACTCTCTTGGAAAGAAGGTAAAGACAACCATAGCCCAGTTATATCCTATTCCATCCAGGCTCGGACACCTTTCTCCGTGGGTTGGCAAACCGTCACAACAGGTAAAGGGGGAGAGGCAGAGGTCATCTGCACACATACAAATGGATTTCAAGTCAATGCTGAAGCATGAAGACTCTTACCTCTCAAATATTCCTTTGTAGTGCCTGAGGTCATCGATGGGAAAACACACACAGCCACTGTAGTTGAGTTAAACCCATGGGTGGAATATGAATTTCGGGTTGTAGCCAGTAATAAAATTGGAGGTGGAGAACCCAGTTTACCCTCAGAAAAAGTAAGAACTGAAGAGGCAGGTTAGTGTTTTTGTTTTCTGAGTAACGGGTTAATAGATTTCTGTGTACTTCCATTTCCCTTGGCCCTGAACTCCAGGCCAGCAGGGGGTCGGCCTCAATAATCCATTGCTGCAATTATCTGACCTTTCTAATGGCAAAACTGGCCATATGGCATTTGTCAAAAGAAACACGTGTAAGTGATTCTGATGTAGTGTGACATTTCCAAGAGTTCAGTCCATTGTAAACGATCATTAGTGCATGTTGAGTGAATATGTTTTTGTCACTTAAGGTTATAATTACTATCTGACATAGTTACCCTGTTAACAAGGGAAGTGCTGTTTTCATTTATAACAAGCATTGACAAATTGGTAGGATAATGACATTTGTGAGTTCTGCTGCTAGCAAATCTCATTTTGCCACCAAGCTCAGTGAAGGAGCTTAAACAATTGATGAATAGGTATATTTTGTCACTTCAAGTGTTGAATTAAGAAAGAATCATTGATAAGAATTTCCACGTGAGACAACTATTCACATAGACCATAAGACTGCTTTTATTATTCTAAAAATATCCCAGCATTAAAACTCAAACTAGAAAGTGTACATAGCATCACATTATAGGGACAACTGAGACCTAAAGACTTGCCTTTTCAGGATCTGTAATATTACTTAATATTAACTAAAATGAAGTTTGAAATAGAGCTGGTAGATCACTTTAGGAACTCAGCTAAGACGGAAGTCATCAAATATGTTTCAATAATTTTCATGATGCTATTTAACTCAGAATAATGCACATAATGTTTATGCTAGGAAATACGAGAAATAGAGGAACTGTGCTTGCCCTGGTGTTCTGGTCATTTGTTCACACTACACATATTTTAGGGAGCATCCTCTGTGTGCTCAGCAGTTTCTAGATACTGCAAGTACAGCTGTGACCATACCAAAGACCCACTTTCATGGGACATATATTCTAGTTTTGTCCTGGGGTTCACTAAGGCTAAAGTTCTCAGTGTGAGAATCTGATGCCCCTGTGAAGTTTATAAATAATACCTCAAAACAAGATTCAAGGGTTTGAGTTTGGGTCATCCTTACATATAGCCAATGTTGTTCTCAGAATTATATTCTACTTGAAATAGTCACAAGCTAAACATTCATGCTGGATTGATTTCCCATCATCTCTGGTGAATCACTTTTTCTTGTTTTATTAACTCTCAGACTAGCAAAGTATCTTCCAACTTGGTCATGTTTCTTTGAGAGATTTTGAATTTTTTTATGATTTCATGTAAATATGTTGTTTGATGATCTCATAAAAATATGTAAATGTATGTACGTACATAAACATCTATATGTATGAATAATGTGCCAATGATTAAATTATTTTAAATATTTTAAAAAATTGCATTGTCTTTTAGATAAATGTTACTTAATGCAAGTACCATTTCATCTCTGTTTCTCTGACCTGTACAGTTCCAGAAGTGCCCCCTTCTGAAGTCAATGGAGGAGGCGGAAGCCGGTCTGAACTTGTGATAACCTGGGATGTAAGTGTTTGGGCAGCATCTTCACTATCAGGGTGTTGCTGTTCCCATGATCTTTGTGGCTTTCCAGGTGGTGGTGCTGGGGGTGTGGTTGGTGGGTGCTGCTGCTGCTGGTGGTAATATAGGTGGTGGTGGTGGGGTTAGTGGTATTGGGGCTGGTGGTGGTAGTTGTAGCCATAGTAGCTAATATTTTTTATGCTTTCTCTGAGCCACCCACTGTTCCCAGCATTTAGCATATATTTTCCTCATGTCATCCTTGCATCAATCTACAGATGAAAATACACAGGCTCGGAGATAAGAAATAATTTGCCCAGGGTCACCTGGTTGGTAGACGTAGGGACGAGTTATGTTGTGGCTGTTGCCCCTCAAGCTCCCATTATGATTTTCCAAACAGCCGTGCAGCCCCCACTGGTAAAGGCACCTATTCCAACAGGTGCTTGAGTTTGTTTCTTTCTTGGCCATTCTCTCAGCCCTTGGTTTACATCGTCAGTAGGAAAAAGGTTAATTAACAGGTTTGAAGTCAAAAAGTACTAGAATTACCTGCATTTTTTGAAGATGTTGATGATGTGTCAGTAAAATTTTTGACATGACTCAAATATAGCTTTGAGTTTTTCATTAATATTTTTTTTCCTTTTTTTTTTTTGAGACAGTCTTGCCCTGTTGCCCAGTCTGGAGTGCAGTGGCATGATCTCAGCTCACTGCAACCTCCACCTCCTGGGTTCAAGAGATTCTCCCACCTCAACCTCCCAAATAGCTAGAATTAGAGGCACATGCCACCATGCCCAGGTAATTTTTGTATTTTTAGTAGAGACGGGGTTTTGCTATGTTGGCCAGGCTGCTCTCAAACTCCTAACCTCAAGTGATCCACCTGCCTTGTAATTTGTTAATTTATAAATTAGTATTTACTTCCCTTTTTTTTTTTTTTTTTTTTTTCTTATGGAGTCTCTCTCTGTCGCCCAGGCTAAAGTCAGTGGCATGGTATCGGCTCACTGCAACCTCCACCTCACAGATTCAAGCAATTCTCCTGCCTCAGCTTCCCGAGTAGCTGGTACTACAGGCGCATGCCACCATGCCCGGCTAATTTTTGTATTTTTAGTAGAGACAGGGTTTCGCCATATTGGACAGGCTGGTCTCAAACTCCTGACCTCGTGATGGCCACTCGCCTCGGCCTTCCAAAGTGCTGGGGTTACAGGCGTGAGCCACTGTACCGAGCCCCTTTTTATTTTATTTTTTTCAGTTTTACTTCATTATGTTAATCACTAGTCCAATGTTTCTTCTCATAAAGTCAACATTAAGAATTAGATAATTTTTATTTGACTTGAGAGATCAGATATTTTCAACTGAAAGTGTATCTTACTATTAGAAACTCAGATTTGAACCATAAGATGATCAGCTGTCTGAATAATCACAGAAAACTCCAGTTCATTATCTGGATGGCTATGAAATGGTGGCATATGTCTGTTTCAAAGCAGCTGGCATGACTCTCCTGCTGATGTTCTACTCCTTTTTTCATCCAACTGCTTAATACAATGTAGATGATGATTTGATGACTTTTACAAATGCCTGTGGATCACAGCTCCATTCATTTTTGCCTTGCCCTTATGTGTAAGGGTGATTCAGTGTGTCTTTCCTTTATAGCCAGTCCCCGAGGAACTACAGAATGGTGAAGGTTTTGGGTATGTTGTTGCTTTCCGCCCTCTTGGGGTTACCACCTGGATCCAGACAGTGGTGACATCCCCTGACACCCCAAGATATGTCTTTCGGAATGAAAGCATCGTGCCATATTCACCATATGAAGTTAAAGTGGGTGTTTATAATAACAAAGGTGAAGGACCATTTAGCCCGGTGACAACAGTGTTCTCTGCAGAAGAAGGTACGGAAAACATGACTGTGTTTCAGCTCTGCCTAGTAACAATTATTTGTGCTCCAAAAACGGACATAGAGTCTCGTTTTGACTTCAAATATGTTTATTCCAAACAACAATGATCCAAGTAGTAGTTAGATTCCCAGTGCAAGTGATAAATATCAATCATAAATGACTTGAAGTGTAAGACTTAATGGATAGTTAGAGGACGTAACTGTGAAAGGAAAATAAAACCTCAGGACCCCAATTCACTAGGCCAAAAGGAAAAAATTAAGCTGAATGCTGAGTCATGCAAGAAAATGCCTTTCCTTTATTCCTAACCAGATAGCTACAGATAAAAGGTTAAATCTCTCTACAGGTAGCTACTCTATGTTCGCCTTGCCTTATGTAAAGTACTGATTTACTGAGCAGGAGACCTAATTGATTAGCCTCCTATCTGCTCCTTTTCCTTTGCAACATGCAGATTACCATACCCTTCCTCTTTGCACTGCAGCCCACTATAAATATTAAAGCCCTCAAATTCAATCTTTGGAAATGGACACAGACCACAGACTGTTTCTGTGAACCTGTGTTTTTTTGTTTTTTGTGTTTTGTTTTCTTCTGGGCATGTCCTTATCACCTTGGTACAATAAATTCCAAAATTGATTGAGACCTGTCTCAGATCATAGCCATCAATTTAAAAATCTGTTTTGAGGAACACTTCCTGTGTTCCAGTTTGTGAAGCAAGGAAAATCACAGCCTTACCTTGGGGTAATAAAAATATACCCCTTGGAGCTACCCTAGTCCTAAGTTGTCCAGTGGTTCCCATGGCCTGAGAAAGGGATGTTACTGAATGAAGAGTCAGGAGCAGTGGTATCTCATTCAACACATATGCAATGTGCAGGTTTGAGGGATATGAACCTGCTGGTGGAGATACAGACATACTTCACTCTGGACCATTCCATTTCTTTGTCTTTCTTTTATACCTGTCTCAGATACTGAGACATCTACATTTTGTCTCATGACCACTTTAGAAAATAATCAAGGTAAAAGAATTATACAAAATTGCCATTTCATAGATCAGCAACAACTATTGTAGTTTTTTGTAGTTCTACAAAAAAAAAATAATAAATGGCAGAAACTAACATGTATTCAAGTTTTACTACCCGCCAGACATTACCTAATTTGATATTTCAGATAAGAAATATAGGCACTATTATTTCCCATTTACAAATGAGAAAATGGAAGCCTTATAAAAGAGAGTAATAAATTTGCCAAAATTCCTAATAGTGAGTGGTACAGCCAGTATTTTAACCAAGGGCCTTTGCCCTTAACCATTCTGAGCTCACAAAATATATCAGTGTCTCCCCTACCCTCCAGACCTAACAGTAAGTTGCAAAAAGTGGTCCGCAGTTGTCATTCCTAAGAATAGTAAGTAGAGTTGATTTTTCTTTGGATCCCCACCCCTCTTCTTGCCTTCTCACTTTCCGTTGAGTTCTGAGAGGGATTTTTTTTTTTTTTTTAAGGATTATAAAAGTCTTTGCAGAAGAGTCTTAAATTCATAGCCAGACCTCATTTCTAAAAGTTGCCAGGGATTGCAAGGGCAAGTGAGAGG
>NW_012105198.1:1345036-1348516 GCF_000951045.1 Mandrillus leucophaeus
TTTATTCCTAACCAGATAGCTACAGATAAAAGGTTAAATCTCTCTACAGGTAGCTACTCTATGTTCGCCTTGCCTTATGTAAAGTACTGATTTACTGAGCAGGAGACCTAATTGATTAGCCTCCTATCTGCTCCTTTTCCTTTGCAACATGCAGATTACCATACCCTTCCTCTTTGCACTGCAGCCCACTATAAATATTAAAGCCCTCAAATTCAATCTTTGGAAATGGACACAGACCACAGACTGTTTCTGTGAACCTGTGTTTTTTTGTTTTTTGTGTTTTGTTTTCTTCTGGGCATGTCCTTATCACCTTGGTACAATAAATTCCAAAATTGATTGAGACCTGTCTCAGATCATAACCATCAATTTAAAAATCTGTTTTGAGGAACACTTCCTATGTTCCAGTTTGTGAAGCAAGGAAAATCACAGCCTTACCTTGGGGTAATAAAAATATACCCCTTGGAGCTACCCTAGTCCTAAGTTGTCCAGTGGTTCCCATGGCCTGAGAAAGGGATGTTACTGAATGAAGAGTCAGGAGCAGTGGTATCTCATTCAACACATATGCAATGTGCAGGTTTGAGGGATATGAACCTGCTGGTGGAGATACAGACATACTTCACTCTGGACCATTCCATTTCTTTGTCTTTCTTTTATACCTGTCTCAGATACTGAGACATCTACATTTTGTCTCATGACCACTTTAGAAAATAATCAAGGTAAAAGAATTATACAAAATTGCCATTTCATAGATCAGCAACAACTATTGTAGTTTTTTGTAGTTCTACAAAAAAAAAATAATAAATGGCAGAAACTAACATGTATTCAAGTTTTACTACCCGCCAGACATTACCTAATTTGATATTTCAGATAAGAAATATAGGCACTATTATTTCCCATTTACAAATGAGAAAATGGAAGCCTTATAAAAGAGAGTAATAAATTTGCCAAAATTCCTAATAGTGAGTGGTACAGCCAGTATTTTAACCAAGGGCCTTTGCCCTTAACCATTCTGAGCTCACAAAATATATCAGTGTCTCCCCTACCCTCCAGACCTAACAGTAAGTTGCAAAAAGTGGTCCGCAGTTGTCATTCCTAAGAATAGTAAGTAGAGTTGATTTTTCTTTGGATCCCCACCCCTCTTCTTGCCTTCTCACTTTCCGTTGAGTTCTGAGAGGGATTTTTTTTTTTTTTTTAAGGATTATAAAAGTCTTTGCAGAAGAGTCTTAAATTCATAGCCAGACCTCATTTCTAAAAGTTGCCAGGGATTGCAAGGGCAAGTGAGAGGTCTGGGGAGTGATGGCAATTATCCAGGGAGTTTTTGGACACTGTTTACCTGTGCATCCAGGACCTAGGTGCTGGCAACTGGAAAAGAGGGACAGCCACAGCTTCTTACCCATTGTTGCCTCCTACCCATTGTTGCCTCCCTCATTTTCCTTCCCCTGTTACCATTTTTGCTCCCACTGAAGAGTCAGCTGAAAGTCTTTTTGTTCAAACATGAGAAATGAATTGGGCTTACCTAAGGAAGAAGCAGAAGATTTCTGTGAAATCTACTAGGTTGTCTCTGTGAATCCAAGGGAGAGTTATGTAGCAAACCTCACAAAGAACTTTAATCAGAGAAGCCCTGAAACCTCAGAAAATGGTCTGCTCCTCTAGAGCACCTGCACTGGATCAGTGGGCTCCAAGTACTCCTCGACTCTCCAAACCAAGTTCAAATTTTCAGGAGAGAAAATCTAAGAGGCCCAACCTTAGACCAGGAATTCATCTCAGCATCAAGCCACCTTGTCTGAGAAGCAGGATCATTTGACAAGAGAAATGCACCTGAACTGGGCCCTGAGAGGGGAGAACCACTGTGAACCCCATAGAATCTCAACAGTGCTTATTACAAAAGGGGATCTTCTTGCTGTATAACAAACCACTTGCATTTCTATCTACTCTTTCAAAAGAACATGCCATCCACCACATTTCAGTTGTCCGTTCTGTAGGCCTCACTAGAGAAGGTACTCACTCAGTGTTTATTGTTTAAATGAGCTTTACTTAACCTAGACCTTTGTTTGGCAAACTGAAAACTAAGTAGCATTTGTGGACAGGGAAGTTCCCAAACAGTAGGAAAGAGATGAAGGGAAGGAAATAAAGACAAGGTGAGGAGAACACAGGCAAGAAAAGGAAGATAAGGAAGATGCCAACAAAGAGGTGCAAGGGAGGAAAGTATAGGTTGCCACAGCTGTTTAGCAAAGAAAAGCCTTTGGCTATGATGCCATGTTTTCCTAAGAAACAGAAACGGACCAGTGTCTCTATTTTCAACATATGGTGCCAGAATATTTCATAGAATTTTCAAGTATGTTAAAATGCTTCTATAAAAATAAGAACGTTAATATATGTTTTAAACAAACTGCCAAAATTAGCGTCATATTTCAATTTCTGTTTCCGAACAGAGCCTACAGTGGCCCCATCTCAAGTCTCTGCAAATAGCCTATCTTCCTCAGAAATTGAGGTTTCATGGAATACCATTCCTTGGAAGTTGAGCAATGGACATTTACTGGGCTATGAGGTAATTTCTTTTCTGATTAATTCGTGTATGTGTGTCACATGCTACTCTGTCTCTTACATTTGAAATCCTTAACAATGACCTCTTATTTGAAGTCTATCTTTGGCTGAAATTTTTTTATCAACACATTGTTTCATCTGATGTTCAATGTATACTGAATTTAATCAGTTGAATGAAAATAACATTAGTTGGAGTAGAAAAGGAACAAAAAAAAGAATATGAAAGGAAATCATGTATCACGTGGGCCAAATATTTTAGATGGGTTTACTAAAAAATAAGGGTGAGATTGAACTGCAGTATTAAGTTCATAGAGTACTTTCATCAACAGGAAGTCACTGTCCTCCAGCTCTTTGTCTTACTTTTTTGGTGGCTTTGTTACATTGTAGAGTTCTTTTATAGGCTCTAGAGAAGCCACCTGTCTGTAAGATACTTTGAGCCTTCAAAGACCTCTCTGTTTAGTGAAATAGGATGAAACATCTGAAAGAGAGGATAATGTAAGACCAAATATAATGAAGGTCTGACTAGGTCACTCAAACAGGAAATGTTTGCGTTGTCAAGAAGGATGGGACATACTGAAAGTCTTTATAAGGGTGGTAAGGCTTAACAGGACTTTCAAGGGAAAGTAAGTAAAGGTGGAAGGAGTGGAAAACATTCTGGATTAGGCATGGCATGATGGAAGAGCAGAGTAGAGGCCTACCTGCCAAAGGTTCCTGTTTGAAAAGGTGACTTCATATAGGCACGGGAGGACCAGGTCACAGGTGGCTTTAAAGGCTAAGAAGAACCATTTGAACTGGGTCCCCTATTTAGTAGTGAGCAGTTAGAGGAAACTGGGAGCAGTAGAGCCAAGAACTGGCAAGATAAATAAAATGCAAAGAAGATTTTGCCAACAATGGCATTGTGGGATTCATAGTTGTGATTTCATCCCACCCACAGCT
>NW_012105198.1:1348566-1370129 GCF_000951045.1 Mandrillus leucophaeus
TGTATGTGTGTCACATGCTACTCTGTCTCTTACATTTGAAATCCTTAACAATGACCTCTTATTTGAAGTCTATCTTTGGCTGAAATTTTTTTATCAACACATTGTTTCATCTGATGTTCAATGTATACTGAATTTAATCAGTTGAATGAAAATAACATTAGTTGGAGTAGAAAAGGAACAAAAAAAGAATAGGAAAGGAAATCATGTATCACGTGGACCAAATATTTTAGATGGGTTTACTAAAAAATAAGGGTGAGATTGAACTGCAGTATTAAGTTCATAGAGTACTTTCATCAACAGGAAGTCACTGTCCTCCAGCTCTTTGTCTTACTTTCTTGGTGGCTTTGTTACATTGTGAAGTTCTTTTATAGCCTCTGTCTGTAAGATACTTTGAGCCTTCAAAGACCTCTCTGTTTAGTGAAATAGGATGAAACATCTGAAAGAGAGGATAATGTAAGACCAAATATAATGAAGGTCTGACTAGGTCACTCAAACAGGAAATGTTTGCGTTGTCAAGAAGGATGGGACATATTGAAAGTCTTTATAAGGGTGGTAAGGCTTAACAGGACTTTCAAGGGAAAGTAAGTAAAGGTGGAAGGAGTGGAAAACATTCTGGATTAGGCATGGCATGACGGAAAAGCAGAGTAGAGGCCTACCTGCCAAAGGTTCCTGTTTGAAAAGGTGACTTCAGATAGGCACGGGAGGACCAGGTCACAGGTGTCTTTAAAGGCTAAGAAGAACCATTTGAGCTGGGTCCCCTATTTAGTAGTGAGCAGTTAGAGGAAGCTGGGAGCAGTAGAGCCAAGAACTGGCAAGATAAATAAAATGCAAAGAAGATTTTGCCAACAATGGCATTGTGGGATTCATAGTTGTGATTTCATCCCACCCACAGCTATCTTCTTATGAAGCTTCCCTCCAGGCTTCCCTGAGGAAGTGTGTAACTCCTGATTCAGTGGCAGGCTTACATGGGCAGGTTTGCATCACAGGGCCACGTACCCCTCCACTTGCCAACACACCTTCAAATGAGAGCTCCAGGGTGATCTCTCGATCAAATGTCAATGCTCTGTGGACTGTGAAGCCTAGCAAGTCAGATTCTTGTTTGAGATATTTAAATAAGAAATATACAGATTATAATTAGTGAGTGTAATGCAGTAGTGTGTCACATTTGGGGCTCAGTTCAGACTTCTTAAACTAAGGCCATGGACATGCAGGACAAAGCTAATCTGCAGAGATGAAATACACTCCCATGCAACCCTAAAGAATGGAGGAGACAGGGGCTCATGGAACCTGCAAGAGGGCAGAATAAGCCAGGTGTGGTGGCTTGCACCAGTAATCCCAATACTTTGGGAGGCAAATGTAGAAGGATTGCTTGAGCCTAGGATTTCAAGACCATCCTGGACAACTTAGTGAGACCCCATATCAATAAAATATACAAAAATTAACCAGGCATGGTGACACATGCCTGTAGTCCTAGCTACTTGGGAGGCTGAGATGGGAGAATTGCTTGAGCCCAGGAGGTCGAGGCTTCAGTGAGCCGTCATCCTGCCATTGCACTGTAGCCTGGATGGCAAACTGAGATTCTATCTCAAAAAAAGTGGGGGCAGCCAGAATAAAATAGCTCTTTGACAGTCATTCAGTTCTCAAATGACTTGGCTTTATTCTTTTTCATCATGTTACCTTGCCCTTCTTTTGAATAGATTCTCTTTATATTTGAACTGCCTTGAGAGAGTTTCTGTTCCTTGCAACCAAACAAGCATTGACTTGAATTAATATTAGCAAATTAAGAAAAGAAAGGATAGGGAATAGAGCAATGATGCTCAGAGTGTGGACTGTGAAACCCCTACAGCAGAATTACCTGAAGGTGTTGTTAAAATTGAGCTCCCACAGCTCTCCCAGGACCCACTCAATCCAAACGTTTAGGACTAGGTCTTGTTAGTGTATATTTTTAGTAACTATCTGTAAAGAAACATCTTCCTGCACACTTAAATATACTAAACACTGGTCTTGACACAGAGAAGCCTGATCAGAGACAGAATAGTCCAGACTTAAGGAAGAGAGAGTATGAAGAAGTAAAACACTACATCAATACGGGAGAACAACTTAATGCGCATCTTAAAGGAAGCCAAGAATAGCTGGATGGGGCCGGGCGCGGTGGCTCAAGCCTGTAATCCCAGCACTTTGGGAGGCCGAGACGGGTGGATCACGAAGTCAGGAGATCGTGACCATCCTGGCTAACACGGTGAAATGCCATCTCTATTAAAAATACAAAAAACTAGCCGGGCGAGGTGGCGGGCGCCTGTAGTCCCAGCTACTCGGGAGGCTGAGGCAGGAGAATGGCGTGAACCCGGGAGGGCGGAGCTTGCAGTGAGCTGAGATCTGGCCACTGCACTCCAGCCTGGGCGACAGAGCGAGACTCCGCCTAAAAAAAAAAAAAAAGAAGAATAGCTGGATGGAAGATTTCTTTAATTCCATAACAATGGATGTAAGCAATGAAAGATGATGGGGAGCCAACAGTAGCTCCCTCGTGATTAGAGAACTGGCAGTGACATTGGCAATGGAGGTAAAGGTATATGGGATGGAAGGAGCACAGCTGTAAGGGAGTGTGACTCTGAGGCCAGTCCATAGCAAATCCCAATTCTACCACTTGCCAGCTGTGTTGGGAAAATTACATAAACTCTGTGAGCCTCATTTTCCTCACCTGTAGAATGGGGACAATAATAGGCCTAATTCATTAGGATATTGGCAGGATTGGATAAGATTAGGTATGTAATGAGGTTCTCATAATTTCTGGCTCTTTATTTCTTTATCTATCTATCTATTTTTGAGACCGAGTTTCCCTCTTGTTGCCCGGGCTGGAGTGCAGTGACACGATCTCAGCTCACCACAACCTCCGCCTCCTGGGTTCAAGTGATTCTCCTGCCTCAGCCTCTCGAGTAGCTGGGATTACAGGCGCGCACCACCACACCCAGCTGATTTTTGTATTTTTTAGCAGAGATGGGGTTTCTCCATGTTGGTCAGGCTAGTCTTGAACTCTTGACCTCAGATGATCTGCCTGCCTTGGCCTCCCAAAGTACTGGAATTACAGACGTGAGCCACTACACCTGACCAATTTCTGGCTCATAATAAACAGTCAGTAGGTGTGAGACATTCCTCAGAAGAATTTTTGAGATATTAATGTATCTATTTCTCCCCGGTAAATATTCTGTAGCAAATAATTGACAGTAAGCCCCCTTAACTCAAGGGATTATGCCAAAAGCTATCAAAAGGAGTTGCCTGCAAGACACTTCCCTTCCTAGCTTTGTTTCAAAAGTTCAGGCCATTAGGGAGATTGTTCCATGTTTCTTGGAGGGTCATAGGAGAGAAACTGCAACTGAGGAAAACATACAAGAGAAATTTCCAATGGCATTGGCAGAAATAAATGTCTGAAGCTTACAAAGCCTCCTGGGGCCTACATCTTTCTAAGGCAGTGCCCAGGTTGATGGCAAGATTGAACAACTGTGTTTCCCACACTCAGCAGTGATTACTCACTCACCAAACACGGCCTCCAGCTGCTAGAAGTAAAGGGCTCAAATCAAACACAAAAATAAGTGATCTTGGGGGCTTTGGGAAGGGAGGCCCAGGAATGACTATGCCTGAATCTCCCATTAGCTGAGCAGGATATGGGATTCAATGTTTGATCAAATTTATTTAAAGAAAATAACACAGCTGGGCGCAGTGGCTCACGACTATAATCCCAGCACTTTGGGGGCCAAGGTGAGTGGATCACAAGGTCAGGAAATCAAGACCATCCTGGCTAACATGGTGAAACCCTGTCTCTACTAAAAATGCAAAAAAAATTTTAGTAGAGAGGAACACTTTTACACTGTTGGTGGGACTGTAAACTAGTTCAATCATTGTGGAAGACAGTGTGGCGATTCCTCAAGAATCTAGAACTAGAAATACCATTTGACCCAGCCATCCCATTACTGGGTATATACCCAAAGGATTATAAATCATGCTGCTGTAAAGACACATGCACACGTATGTTTATTGAGGCACTATTCACAATAGCAAAGACTTGTAACCAACCCAAATGTCCATCAATGATAGACTGGATTAAGAAAATGTGGCACATATAAACCATGGAATACTATGCAGCCATAAAAAAAGGATGAGTTCATGTCCTTTGTAGGGACATGGATGAAGCTGGAAACCATCATTCTGAGCAAACTATCGCAAGGATAGAAAACCAAACACTGTATGTTCTCACTCGTAGGTGGGAATTGAACAATGAGATCACTTGGAAACACAGGGTGGGGAACATCACACACTGGGGCCTGTCATGGGGTGGGGGAAGGGGGGGAAGATAGCATTAGGAGATATACCTAATGTAAAAGATGAGTTAATGGGTGCAGCACACCAACATGGCACACGTATACATATGTAGCAAACCTGCATGTTGTGCACATGTATGCTAGAACTTAAAACGTTTTTTAAAAATAATTAAATAGATAAATAAAAATACAAAAAATTAGCTGGGCATGGTGGCGGGTGCCTGTAGTCCCAGCTACTCGGGAGGCCGGGGCAGGAGAATGGCGTGAACCCGGGAGGCAGAGCTTGCGGTGAGCCAAGATCACGCCACTGCACTCCAGCCTGGGTGACAGAGCAAGACTCCATCTCAAAAAACAAACAAACAGAAAAGAAAATAAATGAACACATATGGCACTCCTCAGATGGGAGACTGACATGCACACTCACCGTGAACAGTGTTGTCCTTTTTGGAAATCATGACAGGATCATAATTCTTGACCTGGTTGTAACTTGTAAAATAGTTAAGAAAAATAAATGGAAGAATATACATGAGTGGCTTGTGGGATTCCAAGCAGAACAGAGTGCTAGCAGTCACTGGTGGTTGTTGAACAGCTTAGGGGAAGGTAGATGTTGATTGTTTAATATAGTCATGCACTGCATCATGATATTTCAGTTTAGGACAGACCACATATACAACAGTGGTCCCCTAAGATTATAATACCACAATTTTACTTTACCTTTCCTATGTTTATGTATGTTTGAATATACAAAAATGTACCATTGTGCTACATTGCCTACAGTATTCACTACAGCAACATGCTGTACAGGTTTGTAGCCCAGGAGCACTACGCTACACCATCTAACATAGCTGTGTAGTAGGTTATACCATGCAGGTTTGCATAATTGCACTCTACGATGTTCATACAATGCAACAACCATCTAATACTACATTTCTCAGAACATATCCCTGTCATTGTAACACGTAACTGTATATAAATTTAGGTCAATAAGAAGTCATCCAGATAAGGATATTTTATAAGAAAGTAGAATCACACCATTATTGGTCACACCAAGAAAGAGAGTTTCACTGTAAGACAGAAAATTTAAAATCCTCATAGAACCATCACAGTGTCTAGTTAAGTCCACACCACTTTAGAATTAGACAAACCTGTGTTCAGATCTGCTAGGTTGAATATAAACTCTGCAAGGGAGATGTTAACTCAGCCTTTTTCTTCGTTGATCTATCCCCAAGTGCCTGGAGTAGTATCTGACATACAGGAGGCATGCAAAAAATATATGTTGATGGAATAACTGCAGTTTGGGCTCTGCTACCCTGTTGCTGTATGTCCTTGAGCAAGTTGTTCAAGCTCCCCAAGGCTCAGTTAAAATAGAGATAATAATAACTCACAGCATTGTTTGCAAATTAAATGAGATAAAGCAGCTATTGTCAAAATGGCCCAAAGAGACTCAGGGCTTTCACTTTTCTGTTTTGAATATTGGGCTTTGGGATGAGATTGTACTGAAGAAAAAAAAAAAAATGAAGTAATATATAGTAATGTAGCACAATCCCAGTGTGAGACCCAGTGGCCACCATTTCTAATGCATTCTGATATTGCCGTCAAAGTGGGACACAGAAAGATGAGAAGAGCTATGGGAAAATGGGACTTTCTTGAAATTAATTACAGGTTGAAATGCATTGCCGCTTGCCTGTTTGTAAAGAGTAGCAAATAGAATGTCCAAATGTAGCATGAATACAGTATTGAAAGGAAACAACGATTAAACATTTCTTTCCCAAATGCTTGGTAAGTATAAAGAAAAAGGAAACAAGTTGAAAGAAGTACTAATTGGGAAAATCTTACAAAATAATTTATGTAATTATACCAAGATAAAAATATGTCTTTTCTTAGTTTCAGTAATGATTTAAAAATTAACCTTGGGTGGGGGGAGAAGGACTTGGCAGAGTATTTAATTATCACTCGTGTGGCTAACTTTCTGGGTTGCAGTTTCTCCAGTTTGGCTTTAAAATTGTTAATAGCTCCTGCCTTTCTCTCATCTCAGTGAGGGTTGATCATGTGCCATGTGGCATGCTGAGCACACATCATCATTAGCATCTCGACTAATTTTCTTTCTGATTTGACCAAGCAGTAGTTGAGAAGCTCATTTCCCTGGGCTCCAATTTATTTCATCAGCTAAGCCGTTACACTCAGGCTCAGATCTTTTCTGGTGCCCTTTTGGGTAGGGACAAGAGATACAGACATGATGAAGAGAGGCAGAAGCCTTTAAGTTCATGAATCCTGGGTGCCTGAGGAATGAAAGCTCCCACGTTCTAGTGCAGTATCTACAGTCCGTTTCTTTAAAGTCCTTCTCTGTTTTGAAAGAACCACATTTGGGAGAATGACCTTGATAGATGATTAAAACAAGTCTACACTTGTGAAATGATACAGATTAGCATATTTTGGAGGAATCAATTTTTTTTTAAGTTTGGCAGAAGAACGTAAGTAATGTGCCATAATAGAATGCCAAACTTAAACTTCATTGATGCCTTCTTCCAGCCTCCTGTTCCAAACAGCTGTACAGAATATGTTCCTAATATTTCAATTAGAATGAAAAAAGATGTAGGCCAGGCGTGGTGGCTCACACCTGTAATCCCAGCACTTTGGGAGGCCGAGGAGGGTGGATCACCTTAGGTCAGGAATTCGAGTCCAGGATGGCCAACGTGGTGAGACCCTGTCTCTACTAAAAATACAAAAATTAGTCCGGCATGGTGGCTGTCACCTGTAATCCCTGCTACTCAGAAGACTGAGGCAGGAGAATTGCTTGAACCCGGGAGGTGGAGGTTGCAGTGAGCCGACATCGTGCCATTGTACTCCAGCCTGGGCAACACAGTGAGATGCTGTCTCAAAAAAAAAAAAAAAAAGGAAAAGAAAAAATATGTCAAATATGTGAGTACTTTTTTTGAGACTATGAAAATCTCCCTGGAAAAAAAAGACATATGCATTAGGTCTAATTCTCTGAAATCGGGCAAAGAATTCACTCTAGCACAAGTCAAATGCATATGGAAAAATAGGATACAGACAATTGAGGCATACTGAAATAAATATGACAGGCACAAATGCATTCAAGTGTGTATAATACAGACTTTTGAAGAGGGTCAAAGGGTTGGTTTAACTGGAGAGAGCAGTAGCAGTAGCCTTTTGTGAGTGAAGGTTGCCTAAATGGTGCTGTATTCTTTATTAGGCAAAGATATTCTGTACCAAATGGTGGCTCAACACTGGGCGAATAAATATCCCAGCCTCTCTTTCCTTCCATCCTCCCATCACCAGCATCCTATTACTTACACCAAGTGAGAAGCCACAGGGCAAGGGAGCCAGACGGACAATAGTTCATACCAGTCAGCTCTCCTGGGGACTGACAGCAGAGTGAAGAAGAGTGGAAGACAGATCTGGAGTTGTCTTCCTAAAAGACATTTAATGCATTTTTACCTGCTTTCTATTTATTTAAATGTGTCTGGTCTAACTGCTAAATTAAAATATTTGTCTCTGAAAATCTATAAGTATGAATATAATTCTTTTTGTCTATTAAGAGTATTTCTGATTCAATAGCTATTCTTTAATGGCTGAAAAAATGCCATTTTAATATATTATTTTTATAAGCTGCATTTCATTTTTAAATTTAAATTAAGTGAAATCTCTGATGCAGTGGTATTAAGGACTCTTCACAATAGGAACATATTTTTTTGGAAAAAAACAAATTACTGGAAGTAATAGAGATATTTTTAATTCTGATATTTCTCAATTGTGTTTCTGTTTAGTTACTCAAATAAAAATATATTGGTTTGTGAAATGGTTTTATGATTCTGAAGGCAAAAAATTGTATTGCCTCCTCAAGAAATTGGAGTTTTGATGTTTCCTAGATGAATACAATATTGAGAATTGAATACATAGCCTGGTGAATCTCTGATGTAGGAAGGAGGGAGGCATTTTTAAACCATGTTCAGGCCATTCAACAATTCAACAGCAGTTAATGGTTAGTATGTACAGACTTTGCTGCGAGCAGTAAAGCTATGGTGATAACCAGGACAGACAAGCCCCTGCCTCAGATGTGTGAATCCACCTTCACATCCTTTCCCTCCTGCTGTCTGCTGGGTGAGGAAATGCAGTTAATTTCTGTCCCAGGTGCACATCCTCACTGGCAAACCAAGGCATAGTCACCCACGACTGCTCAAGAAGATAGCCTTTATCTCTCAGGTGTCTAGCAAGGAAAAATGATTGAGAACCACAATTCAGTATTAACAACTCCCCTCCCCTGGAGTGGATTTGCTTTTTATTTCTCCTACTCTAAACTCAGAGTGAATTTGCAATAGGAAAATTGCTGCGTTTATTCAGTTCTGGAAAATTCTCAGCCTTTTTCCCTTTGACTATTGCTTTTTCCGCAGTCTCTCCTTCTGAAACTCCAGTTAGAACTTTTCATTGTACCCTCAGTGTCTTTTAAGTTTGCTTTTGTAATTTTTGTTTCTTTATACGGGCTCTGTTCTGGGTTCATTAATTCCCTTTTCCACCATAAGTCTTCAGCTTAATTCTATCACTGATTTTATTTTTTAAATAATTGTAGTTTTTCAAGTCTAAGAGCCCTGCATGTTATTTTTCAAATCTGATTTTTTTTTAAATCTTCTGTCATTGCATGGTAGATTCAGTTTCTTCTTTAATAAATCTAGGTATTTTAAACAGAGTTATTTTAAACTTTGTTTCAGATCAGCGTATTCCAGCTCATCTTCCGCTGGTTGGGTCTGCTGACATGTTCTTGCTTGCAAGGTTCCTCATATGCTTTGTAGTATTTGTCTCTGCTTATCTTTTGTAGATGCTACCTTCATGTTCTGCCAGTCTTTCAATCTTACATTCACTCTTTTCTGAACAACTACATTTCCAAATTTTGTTCCTTCAGCCTAGATGCTTTTTCTTCTCCATCCCCGTACTGTAGTTGTGCCTATCAAATCCAAATCAGCATAAAGTTAGTCTGTTCTTTCAGTTGTAGTACTTTGACTATTTAAATCCAAAACACAACTGAGAAGGAAAGTGGGGTATCTTTTGTATTTCTTTCTTAACGTTTCCACATTTTTAAAAAATGATCTGGCCTTATATAAACATTTTTGAACAAAATTTTATAGAACATAGTAATACTTACAGAAAATTGGCAATATTAATAACACTTTGTTCCTATTTTTAATTATATACATACACATATATAAACACATACATATATACACACACACACATATTTATATATATGCCTCCCTCCTTCCTACATTTCCCTTTCATTCTCCCACTTATAATCTCATAGTCTGGCTTGCTCAGCACTTGTTCTGTTTGAATTTATCTGGTTCATATATTTATTTGTTCATTATTTTTCTCCTCCTAGAGTCCCTTTTCTCTGTTGTGACACACAGCCTAATGCAGCATCTAGCACATAGTAGGTCTTCAGTAAATATTTGTTGAATAAATCAGGAAATAAATCAGTGCCCATTTTAATGAAAATCACTTAATGGAAAGGGCAGAATGTGTTTATGCCTTCACATGTTTGGTGTCTTCTGCCCACCAGGTGCGGTACTGGAATGGTGGTGGAAAGGAGGAATCATCCAGTAAAGTGAAAGTGGCAGGAAATGAGACATCAGCCAGACTACGGGGCCTGAAGAGCAACCTGGCCTATTACACAGCTGTCAGGGCTTACAACAGCGCCGGCGCCGGGCCCTTTAGTGCCACAGTTAATGCAACCACCAAGAAAACGCGTAAGTATATTCTGATTCATTTAAATGGTAAGGAAAACAGTTTGCAATAAAAATGATAGCCTTCTATATTATTTGAAATGGACAACCCACGTCATTAATCTCACTAGATTATATAAACCTAACTCCGGCCGGGCGCGGTGGCTCAAGCCTGTGTAATCCCAGCACTTTGGGAGGCTGAGACGGGCGAATCACGAGGTCAGGAGATTGAGACCATCCTGGCTAACACGGTGAAACCCTGTCTCTACTAAAAAATACAAAAAACTAGCCGGGCGAGGTGGCGGGCACCTGCAGTCCCAGCTACTCGGGAGGCTGAGGCAGGAGAATGGCGTGAACCCGGGAGGCGGAGCTTGCAGTGAGCTGAGATCCGGCCACTGCACTCCAGCCGGGAGACAGAGCAAGACTCTGTCTCAAAAAAAAAAAAAAAAAAGCCTAACTCCAAAACCTTAAAACTCAGAGCCACACATACCCTTGTCTTCATGATATCCTTAAATCTTTAGGTAGAGACTCCCTGTGAAAATGAATATGCACCTTTTGAAAAAATCTTAATGTGGGGTGTTAGGTTAAATCTATCCCCTTTTCTTTTAAAATATGGTAAGCTTAGTTGTGTTTACATTCACGTATTTTTAGTTTCCCAAAGTTTGAGGATTTCTGATAAGCATGAATAAGTTAAAATTAATGCCGAAGAATCAGGAGTGATTTTTCCTTCTTTACCTTTCTTTTCTACATCATTCAAAAAATGGCAATGTACATTAAATGGTTATCAGCAGAAGATGATGGTCCTGTGAATGTGTTGATACTCTGACAAATCTAACCAGAGTTGTCAGTGTTGCCTTCAAAGCTGAGTTTTTGTTAGCTGTGTATTCACAGGTAAATTTGCCAGCTGCAATCATGAGTTACAATTATATTAGTCTACAAGAAAGTCAGTGATTTACAATTTGGGAATGTTCCACACGTATTTCAGTTAATCTAATAGCATAGTATACATTTCAGCATTGTGTTTTATTGTTTTATTGGTGCTTACTCACAATGCAAATGTTTGAGTTGTTGTTGTCATTGCCCTCATCATAGCTAATAGTGATTGAAAACATTGTGTCCCAAGTAATTTATGCTCATTCCCACATTTAATCCTCATAACTACTCCCAAGCGGTAGGTGCCATTATTATCTCTATTTTAAAGGTGATAGAAGTATGGTTTGAAGGGATTAGGTGACTTATGCGCAGTAATACCATATTTTTACTTGCAGAAAATTGTTTTCTTAATTTATTTTCAAATTTCTTAATTGAATAAAAATGTTTGCTTAACTAACTTTATGTAAGAATGAGACATTTTTTATGCTTGGTTGCTAATTTCATTGATGCATTTCTGTTTCCATATATCATTTCCAATTTTTTTGAAAACATACATTTTTTTGTCTACAATTGCAAAGAACTCCAATAATATAAAATTGAATATGATTGACTGGCATTTTTAGGCTAACTTAAAGTAATGTAAGACATAATTCTACTACTTTAGATGTTAATTAACCAGTGTAAATTTGATTAGAGAAGTTTGTATGTTTATCTTCTTTGTATTAGCTATAGAAAAACAGTGTGGCTAACAATTGGCTAGTACAGTGACCATTGCAGAGCACAAGTTTAGCGACAAACCCTTTGAATTTCTATAGCAAGACCCATTTGTAAGCAACCGACTAATGTAACATTTAACATGATCCTTATCTGATTATTAGAGGAAGTCTAATCTACCTGTTTGTCATACCACTTGGTTGCTGTTAGACCAAAGAGCACATGGGTTTGGAAATACAGAAACAAAAAATTGTGTATTTACAACTCTTTACTAAATATGTTTGGTTTTCTCAACAATTCCTACTGAATTAATATGGTCTAAATATACATCATTATTTATATATTCCAAATACAGCATCAATCAAAAATTCTGATTGCAAAAATATATGCAAACAAGTTTATCTGGCTCTTTTCTCTGACTTAATAATTGATGTGATTACTTGCTAGGAAATTATGATTGTAAAAGACAGTGTAACACCATGGTGGAATCAGTGAAGAACTTAGTGGATTAGTAAGACAGAAGGAAGAGACTGATTAGAAATCAATAGAAATGTCATGATAATGTGCAATGAATGAATGAAAAATTTTAAAAGAAGCAAAATCCCTTTATAATTTAGAGATGGCATATAAATGCCCAATCCAAAGTAGAAATTTGCACATAACAGTGATGCTGATAATTATGGTTGAAACTTACTGAGCAATTTCCAGTGATGGTTCTAAGTAATTTTCATGTATTGATTCTTAATTCCCACAGCAATATCATGACTTGAAGGTATTAGTATGCTTACTTTAGAGAGAAGGAAGCTGAGGCATATGGAGGTTATATAACTGTACTGAGATTGCAGAGTAAGTAACAGGATGGGCATCCAAATCCATAGTCTTAACTACTATGGTATCCTCTCTTTCAGCCATATTGTTAGAATTTCATCACTCGTTTAATACCTTTATTTATTGTGATTTTGCTCTGTGCTTAGGATATGGGTAAGATGATCACAGGTTGTCATGGCTTCTCTGCTCATGGAGCTTTAGTTTGATGGGAATTCCAGCAACTGAATGAAATCTCTCAAAAACAATGCTCTGCTGTTACCACAATTCAACCGGAGTCTTTAGGTTGATCTGTAGATGTTATTAAGGGCAATTTCCCACATTGGGTGGGAAATTCACATAGATCATTAAAATCCCCAATCATCTTAAAATGGCATATAAAGAACGTATGTTAATTTTTACATTTTATGTTAATAATTTTTAAATATGTACCAAAATTACAAGTAAAACAGAATCTCTTAGAGCCATTAATAGTATTGTTACTGGTAGCTCTAAATAGTCTTCCTGAGCTTTGACATGGTTGAAGTGCAAATCCTATTTAAAATTTTGATAAGGCTCTTGTGATTATCACTATGAAGAGAATTACTCATCTGCCTTGGCATAAAGAGCAAAAATAACATTTTTGATTACCTGCTTGCTATCTCTCTTCCTCTGTGGATTCTAAACTTTACGGGGAAAGAGTCCTTCTGTGTCTTATTTACCCAGCCACTGTGCCCAGCACAAACCCAGCACATGGGAGCAGCATATTAAATGTTGAATAGATGAATGAAACCTAAAGAAGCAAGCCAAACCTCAAGTACTATTATTAATCAAATGTTCTTCCTCTTGACTGCACATTGCGAATTCAAGACACGCTACAGTTCTTTACCATCTCACTTAAAATGTGCAAGTTTCATGTACTCATCATTATGGAATTTTGTATGCGAGGCTTTAAATCAGTACAGTTTTTAGATGATATTTCTGGTTAATGTAAAATAACACAAGGATTCTCAAGTACTATAGCTTCCATTAAACACTTAATTTTTTGATATCCAAATACTTGTGTTTTTTAAAAGCATTTTTAAGTTAAACACTAATTAGTCTCTTTAAGTAATCTAAGATGGGTTTCTGTCACTTACCACTGAAAGAGAGCAAACTCTTAACAGCATCTTTCATCTCAAGGGACTGATGAAGAAAATCTGCAGATGGCTTAAAAATGATATGTTGCATTAGTTTCTAAAAAGAAACATTGAGAATTTTATGTTCAGAGTTTGCAAGAGATAATCTGTAGGATGAATATTCTGCTTTGTATAATCAAACAAGTCAAGTGGTAATTCTGACGTTCAGTATGAATGGATCCAGACACTCAAACAACTTCCACCAGAATCATGTAATAAGATCTCAAATTTAATAAAACTGAATTGTTGGTTCTCCTTCCAACCCATTTAAATCCTCTCTCTTCTGTGATAGTCCCATTTCCATAAATTCCACTCCAATGTTTCAGTTTCTCAAGCCAAAAATCTTAGAGTCACCCTCGAGTCACTTTCTCTCATACCCTACACTAGATCCAGAATCTTACTTCTACATTTATCAACAATTTACCACTTCTGGCCAGGCACGGGGGCTCACTCTTGTAATACCAACACTTTGGGAGGCCAAAGTGGTATGATTGCTTGAGCCCCGGAGTTCAAGACCAGCCTGGGCAACAGAATAACACTGTCTCACTATACTGAGACAGAGAAAAATATAAGAAAATTAACCGGGTGTGGTGGTGTGTGCCTGTACTCCCAGCTACTCGGGAGGCTGAGGTAGGAGGATTGCTTGAGCCTAGGAGATCCATCAGAGCTGCAGTGAACCATAATTGTGCCACTGCACTTCAGTGTGGGCAACAGAGTAAAACCCTGTCTCAAAAAAAATAATAAAAATAAAAAATGGAATATACCACATCTTACGCTGCTGCCACACCAGGGTAAGCTGCCTCCAACTCTCTCCTATAGATCAGGGCAATGGCTTCTTACTGTTCATCCTGTTTCTGCCTTTGCCTTGACATCCTGATAATGTCACTTCCCTGTTCATGACCTTTTTGTCACTTCCCATCCCACTTCAGGTAAATGCTAAATCCTTAAAATGTCCAACGAGGGCTTATACAGTCCACTCCCCAATCTCTGCTAACTCATTTCCTATTCTTTTCCACCTTGCTCATTCCACTTTACTTTAGAACCTCTGCATGTACTGTTTCCTGTATCTCAAAAGCTCTTCCTACAGATACCCCCATAATGCACTCCCCCGTCTCTTCCAGGTCGTCACTCAGATATCACCTGGGTGCCACCTGACTGCAGCTCCACCTTTCCTGATGCATACCCTCGTCTCCTTCCCTGCTTTATCCTTGTGCCTAGCCTCAGAGCCACCACATGTACTATATCTCGTGGCTACTCACTTCATCATTGTGTCCCCAGGACATCGTTGTGTCCTGCCTTAGCCATAGTGTCAGCACCTTCAGAACAGAGCTATGGCCTGGTTTGATCATTGCCCTGTTGCCAGAGCTCTGCTCCAGTGTTTAAGTAATCATAGTCAGTAGTCAGTGCCCAGTAAGTATTTGTTGAACAATGACTCTCTCCATCACTGTCTCTGCTCTATGGCAGCATCACTCTAACCAAGTTCTCTCTTCGTGGTAGAAAGATTGCCACCAGCACCTCAAGAGGACTGTTGTCTCTCAGCCAATCACACTGGGAAAGGTGGGCAGCTTCTTTCTGATTATTCTACCCAGAGCTAAGTAGGCTTCTCATTGATTCATCTTGGGTAAACAACCAATTGTTGTTTCCAGTTGTGAGAAAAACTGGACCAGCCTGGCCTGGAACACACGCCCAGACTCCCCTGGAACAAGGGGATTCTATATTTTTATGCCTTTGCTAATTATTATGTGTGAGTCTACTTGGGGAAATAGAAGAATGACAAACGATACAGTCACTTTTGCATTTGAGTCTTTGCTTTTCCAAATGAAATGCTCATTCATGTAAGTGGAGCCAAAATCAGTTACCTGAATTTAAGGAAATCAAGTAGGTGTGCCCTTTTTTTTTTTTATACTTTAATTTCTAGGGTACATGTGCATAACGTGCAGGTTTGTTACATATGTATACTTGTGCCATGTTGCTGTGCTGCACCCATCAACTCGTCAGCACCCATCAACTCGTCATTTACATCATGTATAACTCACGATTCCTCAAGGATCTAGAACTAGATGTACCATATGACCCAACCATCCCATTACTGGGTATATACCCAGAGGATTATAAATCATGCTGCTATAAAGACACATGCACACGTATGTTTATTGCAGCACTATTCACAATAGCAAAGACTTGGAATCAACCCAAATGTCCATCAGTGACAGACTGGATTAAGAAAATGTGGCACATATACACCATGGAATACTATGCAGCCATAAAAAAGGATGAGTTTGTGGCCTTTGTAGGGACATGGATGCAGCTGGAAACCATCATTCTTAGCCTTTTTTTCTTTTTAATTCAGCTTTTTCTAATGTGTATTTTAATTTTTGTGGGTACATTGTAGGTGTGTATATTTATGGAAGATATGCAATGTGAAATAAGCACATCAGGAAGAATGGAGTATCCATTCCCTCAAACATTTAGCTGTTGAATTGCAAACAATATAATTATACTCTTTAAGTTATATAAAAATGTACAGTTATTATTGACTATAGTCACCCTGTTATGCTATCAAATAGTAGGTCTTATTCATTCTATGTTTTGTCCCCATTAATCTCCACTTATTCCCCTCACCCCAAACCCCTCACTACCCTTCCCAGCCCCTGGTAATCATCCTTCTACTCTCTATGTCCATGAGTTCAATTGTTGTGACTTTTATTTTATTATTTTTCCATAGGTTAGTGGAGTACAGGTGGTTTTTAGTTATATGAGTTTTTTAGTGGTGATTTGTGAGATTTTGGTGCACCCATCACCCAATCAGTATACACGGCACGCTATTTGTAGTCTTCTGTCCCTTGCCACCCTCCCAACCTGCCCCTCAAGTCCCAAAAGTCCATTGTATCATTCTTATGCCTTTGCATCCTCATAGCTTAGCTACCACATATCAGTGAGAACATACGATGTTTGGTTTTCCATTCCTGAGTTACTTCATTTAGAATAATAGTCTACAGTCTCATCCAGGTCACTGTGAATGCTATTAATTTATTCCTTTTTATAGCTGGGTAATATTCCATATATATATATGATGGATATATATATGACATATATATGACATATATGAGACACATATATGACACATATATATATGATGGAATATATATATATATATAAGTTTCTTTATCCACTCGTTGATTGATGGACATTTGGGTTGATTCCACAATTTTACAAGTGTGAATTGTGCTGCTATAAACATGCATGTGCAAGTATCTTTTTCGTATAATGACTTTTTTCCCTCTGGGTAGATACCCAGTAGTGGGATTGCTGGATCAAATAGTAGTTCTACTTTTATTCATTAAGGAATCTCCACACTGTTTTTCTCCATGCTGTTTTCCACGGTGGTTGTACTAGTTTGCATTTCCACCAGCAGTGTAGAAGTGTTCCCTGAGCACTGCATCCACACCAACATGTACTGTTTTTTGATTTTTTATTGATGGCCATTCTTGCAGGAGTAAGGTGATATTGCATTGTGGTTTTGATTTGCATTCTCTGTCATTAGTGGTGTTGACCATTTTTTCATATGTTTGTTGGCCATTTGTATGTTTTCTTTAGAGAATTGTCTGTTCATGTCCTTCACCTACTTTTGTATGGGATTTTTTTTTTTTTTTTTTTTCCTGCTGATTTGAATTCATTATAGATTCTGGATATTAGTCCCTTTGTCAGATGAATAAATTGTGAAGATTTTCTCCTACTCTTTAGGTTTTCTGTTTACTCTGCTGACTGTTGCTTTTGCCATACAAAAGCTCTTTAGTTTAATTAAGTTCCAGCTATTTATCTTTGTTTTTATTGCATTTGTTTTGGGTTCTTGGTCATGAAATTCTTGCCTAAGCTAATGTCTAGAAGGTTTTTCCAATATTATCTTCTAGAATGTTTGTAGTTGCAGGTATTAGATTTAAGTTCTTAATCCATCTTGAGTTGATTTTTGTATAAGGTGAGAGATAAGGATCCAGTTTCATTCTCCTACATGTGGCTAGCCAATTATACCAGCACCATTTGTGGAAAAGGGGGTCCTTTCCCCACTTTATGTTTTTGTTTCCTTTGTCAAAGATCAGTTGGCTGTAAGTATTTGGGTTTACTTCTGGGTTGTCTATTCTGCTCCATTGTTCTATGTGCCTATTTTTGTACCAGTACCATGCTGTTTTGGTGACTATGGCCTTATAGTATAATTTGAAATCAGGTAATGTGATGCCTCTAGATTTGTTCTTTCTGCTTAGTCTTGCTTGTGGGCTCTTTTTTGACTCTATATGAATTTTAGCATTGTTTTTTATAATCCGGTGAAGAATATGGTGGTATTTTGATGGGAATTGCATTGAATTTGTAGATTGCTTTTAGCAGTATGATCATTTTCACAATATTCTACCCATCCATGAGCATGGGATGTGTTTCCATTTGTTTGTGTCTTCTATGATTTCTTGCAGCAGTGTTTTGTAGTTTTCCTTGTAGAGGTCTTTCATCTCCTGGTTAGGTATATTCATAAGTGGGTTTTGTTTTTGTTTTTGTTTTTGTTTTTTTGGCAAATATTGTAAAAGGGGTTGAGTTCTTGATTTGATTCTCTGCTTGGTCGCTGTTGGTGTTTAAAAGAACTACTGATTCATGTACCTTATTCTTGTATCTGGAAACTTTGCTGAATTATTTTATCAGTTCTAGGAGTTTTCTGGAGGATTCTTTAGGGTTTTTGAGGTAAACAATCATATCATCAGCAAACAGTGACAGTTTGACTTCCTCTTTACTGATTTGGATGCCCTTTATTTCTTTTTCTTCTCTGATTGCTCTGGCTAGGACTTCCAGTACTAAGCTGAAGAGGAGTGGTGAGAGTAGACATCCTTATCTTCTTCCAGTTCTCAGAGGGAATACTTTCAACTTTTCCCTATTCAGTATAATTTGGCTGTGGGTTTGTCATAGATGGCTTTTATTACATTGACGTATGTCCCTTGTATGCTGATTTTGCTGGAGTTTTAATCATAAAGGGATGCTGGATTTTGTTGAATGCTTTTTCTGTATCTATTGAGATTATCATGTGATTTTTGTTTTTATTTCTGTTTATGTGGTGTATCACATTTATTGACTTGTGTATTTTAAAACATCCCTGCATCCCTGATGTGAAACCTCCTTGATTATGGTGGGTTATCTTTTTGTTATGTTGTTGGATTCAGTTAGCTAGTATTTTGTTAAGGATTTTAGCATCTATTTTCATCAGGGATATCAGTCTGTAGTTTTCTTGTTTGGTTATGTCTTTTCCTGGTGTTGGTATTAGGGTGATGCTGGCTTCATAGAATGAATTAGGGAGGGTTCACTCTTTATCTTGCTGAATAGTGTAAACCAGATTGGTTCCAATTCTTCTTTGAATGTATGGTAGAATTCTGCTGTGAATCCTTCTACTCCTGAACTTTTTTAGTTGGTAATTATTTAATTACCATTTCAGTCTTGCTGCTTGTTATTGGTCTGTTCAGGGTATCTAATTCTTCCTGATTTAAGCTAAGAGGGTTGTATCTTTCCAGGAATTTACCCATCTCTTCTAGGTTTTCTAGTTTATGTGAGTAAAGGTGTTCCTAGTTGTCTTGAATGATCTTTTGTATTTCTGTGGTGTCAGTTATAATATCTCCCATATCATTTCTTAGTGAGGTTATTTGGATTTCTCTCTTCTTTTTCTTGGTTAACCTTGCCAGTGATCTATCAATTTTATTTATCTTTTTGAAGAACCAGATTTTGTTTCATTAATCTTTTGTATTTTTTTGTTGTTTAAATTTCATTTAGTTCTGCTCTGATCTTGGTTATTTCCTGCCTTCTGCTAGGTTTGGGTTTGTTCTTGTTTCTCTAGTTCCTTTAGGTGTGACCTTAGATTGTCAGTTTGTGCTCTTTCAGTCTTTTTTATGTAGGTTTTTAGAGCAATGAACTTTTTTGTTAGCACTGTCTTTGCTGTATCCCAGAGGTTTTGATAGGTTGTGTCTGTATTGTTGTTCAATTTGAAGAATTTTTTAAATTTCCATCTTGATTTCGTTTTTGACCCAATGATCACTCAGGAGCAGGTTACTTTTCATGTATTTGTATGGGTTTAAAAGTTTCTTTTGGAGTTGATTTCCAGTTTTATTCCACTATGGTCTGGGAGAGTGCTTGATATAATTTCAATTTTTTTAAAACTTATCGAAGCTCATTTCATGGTATATCATTTGGTCTATCTTGGAGAAAGTTCCTTTCACTGTTGAATAGTATGTGTATTCTGTGGTTGTTGGATGGAATGTTCTGTATATATCTGTTAAGTCCATTTGTTCCAAGGTATAGTTTAAAACCATTGTTTCTTTGTTAACTTTATGTCTTGATGAGTATCTAGTGCTGTCAGTGGAATATTGAAGTCCCCCACTATTATTGTCCATCTATCTCATTTCTTAGGTCTATTAGTAATTGTTTTATAAATTTGGGAGCTCCAGTATTAGGTGCATATATGTTTAGGATTGTGATATTTTCCTGTTGGACAAGGCCTTTTACCATTATATAATGTCCCTCTTTATCTTTTTAACTGCAGTTTCATAAAAGTTTCTTTTGTTTGGTATAAAAGTAGCTACTCCTGCTCGCTTTTCATGTCCATTTGCATGAAATACCTTTTCCTACTTTAAGTTTTTATGTGAGTCCTTATGTGTTAGGTGAGTCTCTTGAAGACAGCAGATACTTGTTTGGTGAATTCTTACCCATTCTGCAGTTCTGTATCTTTTAAGTGTAGCATTTAGGCCATTTACATTCAATGTTAGTATTGAGGTGTGAGGTACCATTCCATTCATTGTGCTATCTGTTGCCTGTGTACCTTGGTTTTTGGGTTTTGGTTTTTATGTTTTATATCGTATTTTTGTTTTATAGTCCTTTGATATTTATGCTTTAAAGAGGTTCTGTTTTGATGTGTTTCCAGGATTTGCTTCAAGATTTAGAGGTCCTCTTAGCAGTTCTTGTAGTGGCGATTTGGTAGTGGAGAATTCTCTCAGCATTTGTTTGTCTGAAAAAGACTGTATCTTTCTTTCATATGATGCTTAGTTTTGCTGGATACAAAATTATTGGCTGATCATTGTTTTGTTTGAGGAGGCTGAAGATTGGGCCACAGTCCCTTCTAGCTTGTAGGGTTTCTGCTAAGAAATCTGCTGTTAATCTGATAGGTTTTCATTTATAGGTTACCTGGTGCTTTTGTCTTACAGCTCTTAAGATTCTTTCCTTCCTCTTAACTTTAGATAACCTGATGACAATGTGCCTAGGCAATGATCTTGTTATGATGAATTTTTCAGGTGTTGTTTCTGCTTCTTGTATTTGGATGTCTATGTCTCTTGCAAGGCTGGGGAAGTTTTCCTTGATTATTCCCCCAAATATGTTTTCCAAACTTTTAGATTTCTATTCCTAGGAATGCTGATTATTCTTAAGTTTGGTTGTTTAACATAATCCCAGACTTCTTGGAGACATTCATATTTTCTTATTCTTTTTTCTTTGTGCTTGTTGGATTGGGTTAATTTGAAGACCTTGTCTTCAAGCTCTGAATTTCTTTCTTATACTTGTTCAATCCTATTGCTGAGACTTCCCAGAGCATTTTGCATTTCTATACATGTGTCCAGTGTTTGTGATGTAAACTGTCTATGAGTTTCTCAGCCATGGATACCAGCACCTGTTCCAGTGGAGGTGGCAGGGCTGTGAAATGGACTCTGTAAGGCTCTTAGCTTTGGTGGTTTAATGCTCTATTTTTGTGCCGGTTGGCCTCCTGCTGGGAGGTGGTGCTTTCCAGAGAGCATCAGCTGTGGCAGTATGGAGAGGAACAGTGGGTGGGCCGGGGCCTAGACCTCCCAAGAGTATATGCCCTTTGTGTTCAGCTACCAGGGTGGGTAGGGAAGGACCATGAGGTGGGGGCAGGACTAGGTGTGTCTGACCTCAGA
>NW_012105198.1:1372290-1392633 GCF_000951045.1 Mandrillus leucophaeus
TTTTTTTTCTTAAAAATTGACCTTCTATTTTTACTTAGATATATTTTAAAAAATGGAAACCAGCTTTTTATCTGAGAAATGGAGAACCAGTATCATTACCATAAATAGATGTTAACCAAATAATAAGTTTAATAATAGTAAGTACAGTGAAAACCAGACCACCCTCCTTTTTAAATACTAGGAACATATTCTTGCCTATAGAATTCTCCAGGCCTGTTCCCTCTTTGTGATGTTAGTATAGAAGGGATATTAAAGACCTTCTAGCCCCCAAATCTAACTTTCTCTTCAAGCCATGGGAAGATTAAAAGGGAATTTTCCTGCAGGTGACTGAATGCTATTTGTTGGCTTTTCTGTGCATGACATCCCACAGTGCATGTGAAGTAATCATGTTTGTATATGACACAACACAAATCACACATATGAGGGAACACAAGCCTATTAATGTGCATTCCTCAGATTTAGTGCATGTGACCTAATCATATTTGTATATGACACACCACACATCACACATCACACATGTGATGGAATACAAGCCAATTAATGTACATTCCTCAGATTTAGGAGGTTTTTTTCCCCCTGTCTGTGGGCTTCAGCAAAGTCATTTCTGGTTTTGTAAACTCTGAAGAAACATAACAGTATAATATTGAACTTTACTAGTGTTCAACCAGGAAGCTTCTACTAATAAAGAATCAGGAGAAACTCTGACTAAATGTGTAAAACTTATGAACTTTATTTTGTAAGAGCTTTGGCACTTTTTTGAAAATCTGCCCCACTTGCCTGTGAATCATCTAGACCAAGATTATCCAACCCACAGCCAGTGAGCCACATGTGGCTCAGGACAGCTTTGAATGCAGCCCAACACCCATCCATAAACTTTCTTAAAACATTATCAGATTATTTTGCGATTCTTTTTTAAGCTCACCAGCTATCGTTAGTGTTAGTGCACTTTATGAGCAGCCCAAAACAATTGTTCTTCTTCCATTGTGGCCCAGGGAAGCCAAAAGATTGGACACCCCTGCTCTAGACAATCGTAAATGTTCTCCTTATAGTTTATAATCTCACGTATTTTTATTATCCAAAGGAGAACTTTTGATCAAGGAAATTCCCAGACATTGAAAGCCAAAAATCAAAGAAAGACCTACCGTGGTATTCTAGGTTGGGTTTCAGATGAGTTAAAAAGTAGATGATTTTTTTTGTGTTTTAAAACATGGTGTCAATTTCTTTTGATATGAAATTAGATCCATTTATAAAAGTTTTCAGTGATTCCAAAACAACTGTATCTTATTATTGTGGGGGGGCACATAATTGGCTTTTGCTTTTGATTACATGATTGTTGCACAATGCCACATGTTTAAGCAGCTTAGTTACGAATGTTAATAATCGTCTCAAGTGAAGTCTAATTGCAAAGTGTAACTTCTAGCTACTAGTTATAACAACTTTTTATCATGTAAGTCATCTCATTACCATCAGGTGGCCAAGAAAAAGAGTTGAGAAACATACTGAGTTTTGTATAATTAATCACAGCAAACATATGTTCTTAAAATTTCGGATTTTGAAAGTAAATGCCAGCTTCACTGTTACCACTGTGAGACATCACCATTGAAAACTCCAGGCAATAATATTCTTTTTTTTAACAACCTCTACTTTGTATTATATAAAGGAAAACATTTATTGTAGAAAATTTGGGGGAAAAAATCTATAGAGAAAAAATAAAATTCACTCATAATCCTATCACTCAGAAATACCATGATTAATATCATTTGTCTTTCCTTCCAGACTTCTGTTCTATGAATAGTTTCTCTTATGCAGTGGAGGTTGTGCTGTGTATTTGGTTACCTGTATACTGTATCGTAACTGCCCATGGATGATATTCCATTGTGATGAACACCACAATTTATTTAGCCATTTTTCCTGTGGATAGACATGTCTTATATTCCCAGCTTCCCAGCTTCATCTAATCATGGTTATATGATAGTAATCACTTGTTTTCAGGCAAGTATCTGCAGAGTAAGTAAAATCTATGAAGCTGATGTTGAGGAGTCTGAAAATCAGGTGCACAGAGGATCATGATGGGTGCTTAAGGAACAACAATAATAAAAACCTCTCGAGAAAGTTATTTCATTATGTAACACTTAAAATTACTGAAATGATTATGTGTATCCTCTCAATTAGTGTTGTGATTTAAATCTAGTGATATATCATCATTTTACTAGGATTAGTTTTTTTCCAGTTTTTTCTAATTTAGCATGCCGCCAACGGTAGAGGTTGACAGGAAAAACCTGTATGATATGAATGTTGACAAATGATTTCCAAAGAATTTCAAAATGTAGACTCCTTACCAGTTTAGGTCCAATAAAATTTGGAACTCAATCATCCTATTCTGGGTTGCACTTCCACACAGGTTCAAATACAAAAAGTAAAATTAGAAGTCCCAGAAGTTACGCTGTCAACTATCCCCTGCTCATTCCTACTTCATTACTTGACTCCATACCTTTACAAAAGTTCGTTGTGTTGCTTCAGAGCTATCTAAACTACTGGTTAATAGCTATATCAGATTAGGCTAGTCCAGGCTGAGGTACCTGAAACCCCCAAACCTCAGTGGCCTAAAACTATACTTTTTTTTCAACTCATACTATATGTTCATCATGAGTGAGATTCAGATCTGATCCATTGTTTCTCCACTCCTGAACCCAGAATGATGGAGGAGCCAATCTCTGGGACATGGCAATCTCATGGCAAAGAGAAAAGAGAGGAAAGCAAACCATATTCTTCAATGACTTTTATAGCTGCCACTTGGGGTGGCCTATTTCCCTTTTATCCACATTCCATTGGTTGAGAGAAGTCCTATGGTGAAGTCCTATATCTATGGGATGCCAATGAGAAGGAGAATTATGCCCGTCTACAGGCAGGGAACCACAAGTCCCATAGCCAAGGCCAACATCAGTGAGAGTTAGGCAGAGAAGCATAATCCTCTCAAGGCGCAGAGGACTTAAACAGACCTGGACTGAATCCACATAATACTTCTCACTAGTCGTGTATCTTAGCAAGTTTTTTTTAAACCTTTCATTGTAGTAAAGTACACATAACATAAAATTTACTGTACTAACCTTTTTAAAACATAGAGTTCAATAGTGTTAGTCTTTTACATTTCTGTGCAATAGATCTCTAGAACCCTTTTCATCTTGCAGAACTAGAACTTTACACTCATTAAGTAATTCTCCATTTCCCCTTCCACCAGCCTCTGGCAACCAGCATTTTATTTTCTATCTCTATGAATTTTTGACTATTCTGAATATCTCAAATAAATAGAATTATAAAGTATTTGTCTTTGGGTGTCTGGCTTATTTCACTTAGCATAATGTCCACAAGGTTCATCCATGTTATAACATGTGTCCAAATTTTATGTTTTTAAGGCTGAATAATATTTCATTATAGGTAAATACCCCATTTTGTTCATCTACCCATCTTTTGAATAATGCTGTCATGAACATGTTTATACAATCTTTTTAAATTTTAACTCTGGGTCCAGATTACGTATGTACAGAAATGGGCTTTATTACAATGCAATATAATGAGGATTAAGTAAATGATATTAAAGCATGTTCTGTAATGCCTAACACATTGTAGATGTGTACTAAGTATTAGTTACTAATAATACCATTTTGAACATGGGTGAAAGTTTATCTGGTCCAAAATTTCCCAAATACTGTTATTCTTTCCAGTGGTGGTAAGAGTTGATTTTAAGGTAGTTCACGAGCATTATTAAAATTGAAAATTTTTATATTAGGCATTAAATTCATTTATTTTAGAGAGTGCCCAAAAGTGTAACTAGCACATCAAGCTAATTATTATGTGAATATTATTGAGATGAAGGTAAAATAGATGTTTAATTTTTCTTAAACCAAGTTTTTTTTTAAATAGACAAAAATGATACATATTTACGTTATACACATAATATTGTAAATTATACATCTGATGTTTAGAAAACAGTAGTATGATTCAAAAAGAACAAAATTCAACCCTATTATTTGTTTTTTCTTTTCCTTTTTTTTGTTTTTTTCTTTCTCTTTTTGTCATTTCAAAAAGTATTCATTTCAAGCTGAACTCATTCAGCCCACCTATTTTGTGACTCATACAAGATAAACCCCAGTGTTGTATTTGCAGTCATTTCTCCCTGAAGGCTGATGTTGGTATAGGTGATTTAACCAAAATTACTCAAACTTTCTGTAACCTCCAAACACACACCTTTTGTTAGAACAAACCATGCTGTGGTATAGCTCAGCTGCATCAAACCAAACCTGTCCTTTTATAGTGCTGTCATGCCACAGGGAATCACTGGCTTTGGGAAAATGTTCTAAAAATTGTACATTCGTATTATTTGAGTAACCAGAATATGATCATTAGTATTTCAACCCTAAGCAGCTGCTATCATTTTTTGTTGTTATTATCAGAGCATTGCAGCTCAGACAATCTTAGCTGACCTAAACTTATTGTGAATACCCACATCACATAATTTTAAAGGCAACATAGAAATATGTTAAAAGACACAATAAACAAAAGAAATCCATGGGAATTCAATCTTGTTTGGTATCATTAGACTCATAAATGTATTTGAATTCTTCCTATCTGTAAGTTCAGCTGTATTTCCCCTATGGCATGAGTCAATGATGTTTAGAAATTTCTCCGGATAGCCAATGTTTTATATCATTTTTCCATTACAAATTCAGTTAGCCAAATCACATTCTGTGGTTAAATGTACAAATACAACATATTTCAACACTGGGGGCAATTATGATGCTGTTGTTGAATGAATAATATTATGTTTGTTGTTGTTATTGACAAGAAACTGATTTTTCCAGTGCCCTGTGTTGCTATTGACAAATGCTATCAGCCATCCCTCAACACCCTCACCCCTTAGCATGAGTTTACAGTCCAGTGTTCATGAAAAGGAACTAAATTATGAATCTAAGTTTAGAAACCGCAGAGAGTTTCATTAATCCCCTAATGGAATTCTCATTAACTTTTTAGCATTTTGCCTTATTTTTCTCAAAAATTGATTTAAGCCTGAAGAACGAAGACTTTAAAATATAGACTCTCTTGCAATTTTTCATGTGTATAGCTATTACTCCACGGGAATAAATCTAAGTAATTCTTATTTTTGATTGCTTCACATTTTGCCCATCTTATCATATAAGGCTGGCTCCAAAATCATGTACACTTCATTTCATACAACTTTAATCTGTCCATTTGGCAATTTCTTCCAGCCTCTGTATGCGTCAAAATAAGTCCCGCCGCCTTCCTTTCTTGGTTTAGGAACAAGTGGCCCTCTAGTGGTAGATAAAGGAATTTCCTTATCTCCCCTATCAACGTGTTTTCAAGGAGACATAAGCACAATAAGTGTGAAATTCTCTAAAGTATATGATGAGTATGATAAAATGAATTATCTCACACATTAATTGAAATGCCTTTTTTGGGACTTTTATTTTAGATTCAGGGGTACATGTGCAGGTTTGTTACATGAATAAATTACGTGTCATATGGGTTTGGTGCGTGAATGAAATACCTTTCTAAAAAAAAAAGGAAATTTATATACTGTTATTTTTTTCTGATTTCATCTATTACACCAAGCATTACCAAAGGCATCCCATTCTACTTCCACTAGCTTCCTGTAATAGCCATCATCTCCTCCGTGTAAAATATCACTTCTTGTACTTCAATCTGTTTTAATTCTCATTTTGCATTTCAAGCTCCCAGTCAGCCACCAGGAAATGTTGTTTGGAATGCCACAGACACTAAAGTGTTACTTAATTGGGAGCAAGTTAAAGCCATGGAGAATGAGTCAGAAGTAACAGGATATAAAGTAAGTTTTCTCATTTGCAATGCTTCATTTTCGTAATTTTGGCAGTACTTTTCAAGAGAAGCTAGGTATAAGTGAATTTTTCTATATATTGATATGGTTTATGTAATCTAATTTTGACAAAGATACCAAACTTTCCATAAAATGGGTAATTTTTCAAAATGTCTTCTTAAATATGGTTTCAAGTGAAAGAATTCTGTTCAAGTGGGAATTTTGGACACAATGTTTCCAAATTGTGTGTTAGTTTGCTACTATTGATGCTCACCTATATACTACTTAAAAATAAATAAAAATATTGGCTGTGATTCCATGGTCAGGCATTCAAGACCCGTACACTATGTCCCTGCCTTATCTGTCCAGCCTCATAACTACACAGCCTAACTGGGCTTTTCCATGGGAGAAGTTCACTCTTCCCAAGCCTCCCTGATTTTGAGAACCTGGTGATTCTGCCATGTGCTAACCTCTAATCCAAGACTTACAATTAGAGTCATGAATGAATCTTACATTCTAGTGGATATAGAAAGACAAAATTCATTAATTTCAGAGTGACAAGTTCTATGAAGAAAACAAAAAGGGGCAATATAACAAGTAAGTGTATTTGTTCATGCATTTTAGGTTTTCTATAGGACTAGCAGTCAAAATAACGTACAAGTACTGAACACAAATAAAACTTCAGCTGAACTTTTGCTGCCCATTAAAGAGGACTACATTATTGAAGTCAAGGCCACAACAGATGGAGGGGATGGGACCAGTAGTGAACAGATCAGGATTCCACGAATAACCAGTAAGTTGGTGGAAGCCATTATTTACTTTATTGATATCAGGTTACTCTCCCCCATAGTGAGTCAATCAGTGTCCCTCTGTCCATTCTTTCTTACCAGCAAACCTTTCATCCAAATGCCGGTAAGGTTTTGGTAGGTGAGACGAGGGCAAGAGGAACCCCTCAAGAGTGGTGCAAAATAGGGAGAAAAAAATGAGGGCATGAAGAAAAGATGTAAAATAATATTTAGCAAAACTTTCTTTAATTTGATTTTTTTTCCTCATTCTGAGTTTTACTTAAATTTGCCTTTGGATCTCCTATAAAAGCAGAATTCCCTAATCACTTTTTAAAATCTTTAATAATATAGTTATTTGCCTCCTACAAATTATAGATAAATCTTATCAATTCTTTAAATAGAATGATTAACATTGTCAAAGTCCTAAACCACTTACCTGTGCCAAACTAAAAGACTCCTTAAAAATTATTCTCCTAGCTTCCAAGGAGGTTCATATTAATTTTTCCTTTCCAAATCCAAGTAAAACCTATTTTACTATGGAAATTATATGTTTAGAGTTGGAAGCAGACTTTGGTATGCATATTTTATCAACTGCCAATGCTAGAATAAATTTTATCCTCACTTTTAAATCCCAGGTCTGGAGTTCTCTGGCCTCAGTTTAGCTATTGTAGAGCCCATTTTGACTTCATATGCTATTCTGTAGTTCTTAGTGACATAAATGACTTTGTTCCCTGTTTCCATTCATTTAGCATGGCCTAGTCTATAGTATTGGGCAATCAGGACTGAAACTTTTGTCTTTAATCTTGGAAAACTAAATGGCAGACATTAGTAACTGAAGAGAAAGGGAAATAGAAAACTTGGAGGAATTTTATCTTTCTGTAAAACCATAAAGCCTGCCATACTTAGACTAAAACAAACACAGCTATACTAAGAAAACAGGAACTACTTATTTCAGAACTAAGTTCTGCAATGTAAAAGTCTACAGAACCCATCTTGGACTACAGAACTCTCTAAAACTGTATGCACTTCAATAGAGCAAAACTAGAAATTAAGTTTATTATTACTGTTAATTTAGATTTTGAAATAATGAATATGTGCTTCTTGTTCCCTGAATGGTGCAAGGCATAGAGTTAGCATTATAATATGGGCAAAGTGGCAATTTTAAAAGAAATAGGTTCTAGGCTTTTGCAGGGACAGATGTTATTTTAGCATTTTAGGGCTGCTGAGTCAAGAGTAGCCTTTTCATCTGACATCTGCTGTCTTGCTGAGCTTGCAAGTGACCACACAGGGCCATCTCCATGAAAATGGAGCTTTTATTTATTGCTTTTTAAAAGATGATGTTTTATATTATGTGTAATAATTTATCTGGAAATGCATAAAATAGAAACAAGCACAGACTCTTCAAACCCTTACCAATGAAGCATTGTTTAATTAAACCATTGAATTATCTCAAAGTTGTTTGTGATCAAGTATAATTGTTTTCATAATGATTAAGTTGTTTTTCCAATTTCAATTAAAGTTAAATAATAGTAGATGAACAAAGCCTAGAATCATTTAAGAAAACTTAAAACACATTACTGTTTTTATAGTTACTCTTGGCAACTAGTATATGCTGCATTGGTAAATAAAATGAAGGCTAATAACAACTTGTGGTGCCAGCATAGGTTCATGTAGTGATTCGGTTTTAATAGGAGAGGTATTGCTTTTACTGTGTGTCTTAGTCCCTTTTGGCTTCTCTAACAAAATTACATAGACAGGTGGCTTATAAATAACAGAAACTTAATTCTTGCAGTTCTGGAGGGGAGTCTGAGAAGCCCAAGGTCAAGTTGCTGGCAGATTCAGTGTCACCTCTCAAAGGCCCTCACCTCCTAATACTCTGGCATTGAGGGTTAGGATTTCAACAAAGAATTTGGGGGGAACACCACAAACATCCAGTCTCTAGCACCCTGATTACATATTGTACAATCCTTATTAATGAGCTGTTCATCATCTTTGACAGGTATGGATGCAAGAGGATCCACTTCAGCCATCTCGAATGTTCACCCTATGTCAAGTTATCTGCCTATAGTACTGTTCTTTATTGTATATGCCCTGTGGTGATATTAGCTCCTTTTTATTATTTATTGGAAAGTTATTTCATTACCAAAAATGTGCTTTCATGAAATGCAGTGATTATGCATGTTTTTTTCAACTCTTATTTTTAACTTTCTACTTCGTTATAGGTAAATATGAATATAATTAAAAAAACAGTAAATCCTTTTAGGGGAATCTGAAATGCCTTAATATTAACTTGATAAACCAAAGGAATTTACATATTACATACTTCAGACTTTTGATATAAATGTTCTTTAGCTATGAGTTTAAGCACTGCCTATGGATAAAGACTCACACACTCTCACATGTACACACACATGCATGAGAACTTCTTTTTACATTGAAAGACTCTTTCATTTAATTCAAATGCTCTTTTCCCATTATAATAGCATTATTTGGAAGACTTAACCAGTATCAATTTGAAATGCTGATTTAAGTCCCCAAGGATGAAACATACATTTTAAAAATTATCTTGTTGGAGAGGAGTGGCATGTGATTCAAAAGAGCATTGTTGGAAAATGCTACTCTGGGGCTGAGAAGAATGGTGTTTGGTTTGGTATACTGCTAAATGGTTGTAAGACTCTACAAATCACTCTGCTGTCTGTACCTCTCAATTATTCCTCTATAAAATATAGAGATAATAATACCTATCTGATCAGCCTTTGCCCATGAATTAATTTTTAAAAGATAAAGAAGGAAGTATGAAAGTGCTTTGTCACCCCAAATGCAATGGACCCGTGCAAAATATTAGTATGAATTTATTTAATCACATCAAAGTCATGAAGACCAGCCAGATTTTCAAGCTTCATTCTGTTTCATTCAGTTACATTCTAAAATTGTTTCATTCAGTTACATTCTAAAATTCAAATGATCACATTTTTTTGTTTCTCAAAAAAAAAAGGTTTTTTTTTTAAATTAAAAAAGGAATTGTTTCCTTCACAGCTATGAACAAGCTTTCAGGTTTCATTAAAACCAAGAGGAAAAAATCAGGAATGACCTGAATCTCAACCCAAATATTAAACAAAATCCACGAAATCCCTCATTTCAATTTCCAGTTCCATTAAGGGACCCTCTCTTTTTGGATGGCAGAGATGGTTTTTTAATGAAATCCCACCATCTATCTCAGTGAGTCTGGCAGACTTTTTAGTTCCTGAGTTAAATTTGTAATAGAACCAAGGCGATGCTGCTGACTTTGATATGTATGACTCAATCTTTCAATATGTGGTTTTCAAAAAATTGTTGAAGACATGACTTCATAGCAATATATAAAGAATAAATTAAAATCGACAGATTGAGTATTCAACATTGCAAAATCAATTTTTTACCTATTTCCTACCAATTTCACATTTTGCAGGAACTTGTTCATATTTCCAATGATATCAGAATTTGAAAACAGTTCAGATATCAAGAAAGATTAAAAATTAGGGAAATTCTGATATCACCATAAAGCAGTATTTTACATTTAGAAATTACGTTTAAGATAAAGTCATCATACACAAAAAGAATAAATATTTATAACTTTCTCTATAAGGTCCATATATACTGTATATATTGAAACAATCTGAATGACTAGTAGATTTCATATGACCATTGTTATTTCCAGTCAAAAGTAGGGAAACACTTTCTCCAATACTTGTATTTTATGCTACATGTAATGAAGTTGGACCTTTTTATTATTTAGTAATTCCTATATGTTCCTATACTTTTTATTTCCAAGATGACTGCTCTATTGTTTCATGTTGTTTCTAGCAATATATCTCCATGAGATATGTACTTTGTTTCATATTGAAAAGTATAAAATTTATCTTTCAATTCCTGTGTGTGTATCCTATGGTTATCTGTATGTATTATTTTCTATTCTAATAAAATTTATAACAAGCAAATGCATGTGCAGTATTAACTGTGGTATCGTGAATGCCTACAGGGGGAATAGGAGACTACCATAATAGTTACGCTAAGGCTATCGTTTCTTAAACTTTTCAGCCAACATTTAACTTTTCCATCTTTTAGCAGGATATTTAAAAATATTTTTATGTCCTACTGACTTAGTACAATCAGCAATTTGAGACAATGACCTGTACATTACAGGTGTTTCAGCTGTGGGGAGAAGTTGAAGAACGGGGAAGCAGAAAATTCACCTAATAGAATTATGATATCTAATTTTGTCTGACTTTATTTGATTACAAATGTCTACTCCCACATTTTTGACAAGTATTTTCTTAAAATTAATATCAATGCATTAAGTTGTTCATAGACTGTCTCATTGGTATCAGTGTTAGAGACTTGCTTTTAAATAATCCTTATGATAGATATTCTAAATATTTCCAACATTTTAGTGGAAGATGTTTTTAAACAGTTTCAAATGTTATTGTTGATGTAAGGAGAAGGACAGCTAAAATACCAATCATTTTCTTACATGATAATTGAAAGATTTGTTTAGAGGCAAGAAAATTAAGTGGGAAAACTATGTTATAGGGGTTGTATCTGGGTGTGCATGTGTGTGAGTCTAGATTTAAGCACAGTGGTAATGGGTGCATTAGTACACCTTAATGAAAGGGAATGATCCAGAAAATGTGCAGAAACAGATTATAGCACTGAAACAGTGTTAATGTCCTCTCTCCTGCAGAAGGCAAGGCTAATTGGCATGGCAAAATCAGAAAGTCAGCTTTGAATCATACCGCCTTCTAAATAACACCTTTACCTATTTCTGGCCGTGTGTTCTTATTCAAGTTCCATAGCTTCTCTAAGCCTTAGTTTCTCTATCTCCTGAATGGAGGCCATCCTAGCATTTTCCTCTCACAGTGGTCAGATCTCCAGCCAATGCTAAACTCTGTGCTGACATGTTCTCTTGTGAACTGAAGTGATTGGTGTTACCCATGTCAAGGGCTGAGAGGCAGTAAATGAAATGTGTGTGGATGCTTAGAGCCATCATCTTCCCATCAGTAGGCAAATGTATACAATGGAAGACAGGAGACAACCCCTTGAAGGGGGATGTCTTTGCTTTTAAATTTTTTAACTCACCTTAGATCTTATTCTGCTGAGAAGAAAACTATGATTCCAGGAGTTTCTAGGAGATAGGGTAAAGCGATTCTGGAATCAGATTATTTTGTCATTGAAATATAACATTGATAATATTAAATAACATATATTTCCATGCCAGACTCTGAGATAAGCACTTTGTGTTTGCTAAATTAATCCTCACAATAATCTCATTAATGGCAGGGGCAAGTGCTCACACCTGTAATCCCAGTGGTTTGAGAGGCCAAAGCAGAAGGGTGACTTGAGGCCAGGAGTTCAAGACCAGTCTGGGCAACACTGCGAGACCTCATCTCTATAAAAAGTAAAAAATAAAATTTAAAAAATCTCTTTAGTTAGGGTCCATTATCAAGCCTGTTTTACAGATGAGGAAACCGGCTTAGGACAATTAGTTGCATAAGCACATCCTAGCAAGGATGTAATGAAATGGGATTCTAACCTACACACTTTGGCTGCAACCTCTGAGCTCTATGCATGATTAGACTCTTAATCCTGCTTGAAATCAGATTTACCAGATCTAGAGATTCTGAGTAAGCATCTCTAGTATCAATTTGCACTGTACTTTGTTCTATTATTTATCATATTTTAAATTGGGGAACTAAAATGTGAATTCTTCCTTTAGCTATTGTAAATTTTGATATTCTCTAATTCTTACACCAAAAGCTATCCAAGATAAAACTGACTCAGATCCAGAATTCTTTAAATAAATAGTATGCAAAAATTTAAACTTTCATTATATATTTTTTAAAAATTTGAAGATGTTGTGTGTTGATTTGCAATAGTTTCATTATTTTCCGTGAAAACCACACAGTTTAATTCAGTGACATAAATAGAATGCAAAATGATTAGGATGTTACATGTTCTTTTTTCCCAATTAAAATCCCCCCTGCTGTCTCATAGTCTCATAATGCCGGCTTTTTTTATTTAAAATTAATCTTAATTGGGTTCATTTTTTCTAAAGTATTTTACCCTTTTTAAAAATGAAAATTGCACTGATATTCATTATAATTTGGATACACTTCAGTAAATATTAGAGGTAAAATCAACCCACAGCAGCAATTACAAAATTAGCAATTAGTAAATTGTACCATTCTTTTGAAAGAAAATATGTAAACAGATTGGGATATGGTTCATTTAAATCGTTAGGTTTTTCTACTGTTTTTATTTGAGCCCAGTGCCCTAATTCAACATGTCTTGCTTTACTTGTAGGTGATAATTACCTCTTGAACTTGCATGGAGAATTAATGCATGCATATTGAATTAAACTTGTAAGTAAATAATGCATTTGTTATTTGTCAGTCTTCATTCTTATTGTTTATTCTTACTCTGCCTGCTGAAATTATCTTAGAGCCTGAGAATTCTATTTTGATCATGAATACTGTGAGGAAGAACAAGAATTAGGTGCTGTATAATTGGACATTACCTGGAAAATACAGAGAGTAATGATAAGGATGGCAAATTCATGGCTTTACTTTGGCATTTGACAGTAGAATGTGACAGAAAGCTAATGTGAAATGTATATCTAGACTGGCTAATGAGGAAGTGGAAAATGTCCATTCAATGTGATGATTGTATTGGTATTTCCGAAGCATCCAGACAAAATTGGCTTCTCATCCAAAGCTAAACTTCAAAGATCGTGCAGTGAAATATTCATTGGGATCCTAATCCCTGGCACAGTACTCTTATTGTGCAGGACTCATCTTTATGTGCTCAGTACATATTTGTTAAATTAAACCTGTGGATTTGTCATCATTTTCTCTCTCTCTCTTATTTTGTTTGCTTAATTTTTCCTTCTGTGTTGCCTCTAGAAATAATAAGATATGATGATTAAGAGAATAAGAGGCATTATAAAATTTATTTGAAATAAATATAGGCCATCTGCATAGAGAAAATTAACAAATTGGTTCCCAGTCATTGATGTGGGTTGGAATCCTAGCCATGTTCCTAAATAATTGTGTGACTTTGGGCAAGCAGGTGAATTCCTCCAAGACAAAAAATCTTCACCTCTAAAATGCCACCATAAAAAGACCTGACCTGGAGGATTGTCATGAGGAATTACATGATCTAATCACAGAAAACTGTCATCATAGCTTGACTCATGGGTACTCAGTAACATTGTCTAACTTAATAATATTATTGTTATTAGGCTTTAAATTCTGAATCATTGTTTAAGGGTCTATTGTCAAATACACATAATAACAGTATCCATCTGAAAGGATAGTTCGTTCATCCAGAGTTTCAGATGAATCACTCATCTTGGGACTAGTGATATGACAAGTCTCCTTCCCTCAGAGACCTTACATTCTAGCGATAAAGCAGGGGGACGGGGCTAGAGAGAAATTTGAGGGTGAAAAAGGTATATGCCCAGACCGAGTATGGTGGCTCATGCCTGTAATCCCAGCACTTTGGGAGGCCAAGGCAGGCCGGTCACTTGAGCTCAGGAGTCCAAAACCAGCCTCAGCAGCATGGCAAAGCCTCATCTCTACAAAAAATACAAAAATTAGCGAGACATGATGGTGTGCACCTGTGGTCTCAACTACTCAGGAGGCTGAGTTGGGAGGATTGCTTGCACCTGGAAGGCAGACGTTGCCGCGAACTGTAATCACACCACTGCACTCCAGCCTGGGTGAGAGTGAAACCCTGTCTCATAAAATATATATGTGTGTGTGTATGCCCAAGTAGTTGTGAGGACTAAAGTATGTTTATAGAGCTTTGAGCACAATACTGGGCACACAAAAGAGCTCAGTCTATACGGGCTGTAATCCTTATTCTCTCAAAGCAGGACCCAGATGGCCAATATCTGATGATGTTGCCACAAATGACAGCCAGCAGTCTTATTCAGAAGGACATTATTTAGAAAGATGATTGATCAGAGATTCAAAGCGCTGCTTGTGTTTTAGGAATGCTTCTGCCTTTAAGTAAATAAAGCCCTTATATGATTCAAAGTGTCCCTCGTGAATTATAGTAATGGAACAGAAACAAGTCACTTGACCTGGCAAGTCTGGTCTAGGGTGCAGAGAAGTTCTGAGTGCCAGTCTGAAGAGTCCGAGGGGCTGAGGAATTTCACAGAGTCTTGGCACAGAGCAATATATTGAGTAAAAGGAAGTCATGCGAAGAATGTCTAATAGGGGCCCCCTTTTTGAGAAGAGAGTACTGTTCTCATGTTCTTACCTGCAGCAGTTTACCTCCAACTGCCAGGGCTACTACCCTTGAGTGACAGACAAGGTCCTGTTGGGATTGGAAGCTCTAAAGGTGATCTTTTTGGCTTCTATTGCCATATGAACAAAAGCCATCTCCCTTCAAAAATTAAACACAGTTTGTCTCTGTGCAACCTCTGACCATGCCCTTTCTGTAGGAAAAGCCCATTTCTTCCTTCTGCCACCCCTCCTGTAAAAGAGGAGATGGTAAGAAATGTGAAAAGAATCTGGGGGAGGCAGTGAGGAAGAATCTGATTGCCTCATTCCATCACTCAGAAGATTCATTTCATAGTAATGAACTAATCTTAGGAGGGAGAGAACAGTGGATGTGGGTCAAGATTTGAGTCTAAAGAAAAGGCAAAGGGGAAAATCAGTGGAAGTTCTCTTCTCCAACGTAATCATGATTGAAAATATTTCACTCCTTTTCAGACATTCACCTTTCACTGAAAAGTCATTCAAAGAGAATTTTCTTTAAAATAACACATCCTCATACTTCTACACACGAGACTACAAGACTCATTAAGTCCTACAGAGAGCATTCTGTTTACAGCCACCATGCTGTTTAAAAGGCAGCCAGCAGGCTACAGGTGTTTCTGATGCTGGATGAGCCCCAGCTGCTAAGGAGAGAAGTTGGAACTTAGAATGCTCCCAAGCAACTGGCAGTGACTTGCTGCAGATGGGAACTTGCCTGGGGGAAGATTTTCCAGATCTGAGCAACATATTGGTGGTAAGAAAATTATGCAGAGCTGTGAGCTCAGCAATCTAGTCTTGGTAGTTACACATAAATTGTATTTTAGGAATGATGACAGAGCAGAGTTTGGGAAATGATTAAGATTATGTGCTTTGGGCCGGGCGCGGTAGCTCACGCCTGTAATCCCAGCACTTTGGGAGGCTGAGGCGGGCGGATCACCTGAGGTCAGGAGTTTGAAACCAGCTTGGCTAACTGAAACGCCGTTTCTACTAAAAATACAAAAAAAAAAAAAAAAAAAAAATTAGCCAGGCATGGTGACACACGCATGTAATCTCAGCTACTCGGGAGGCTGAAGCAGGAGAATCACTTAAACCCGGGAGGCAGAGGTTGCAGTAAGCCGAGATCGCGCCGTTGTACTCCAGCTTAGGCAACAAAAGTGAAACTTCGTCTAAAAAAAAAAAAGATTATGTGCTTTGGAATCAGCCAGCAAGTCTTGACTCTGTTACTCATTTGCATTGTGCTTTAGAGTAAGTTACTTAACCACTTTAAATTTCTTCCCTCGCATATAGAATGTAAGTGAGAAGTGTCTGCCTCTATTGCATAATAACTGCGCACGCGCTCTCTCTTTCATATATATACACATATATATACTCTCTCATATATATTAGTATATATGAGAAAGTGAGTATAATATATAAAGTAATACATATATAAAGTTATTATGACAGCACCTGGACAAGTAAGCCCTCATATTCCATACTTATATTCAATTTCCTTTCTTTTTTTTTTTTTTCTTTTGAGATGGAGTCTTGCTCTGTTTTCCAGGCTGGAGTGCAGTGGCTCAATCTGGGCTCACTCCAACCTCCACCTCCCAGGTTGAAGCAATTCTGCCTCAACCTCTCGAGTAGCTGGGATTACAGATGCCCTCCACCACACCTGGCTATTTTTTGTATTTTTAACAGAAATGGGTTTTCACCATGTTGATAGGCTGGTCTTGACCTCCTGACCTCAAGTGACCTGCCCACCTTGGCCTCCCAAAGTGCTGGGATTACCGGCTGAGCCACTGCACCCAGCCTTCTATTTGATTTTTGTTTTTCTCTCATTATTCAGAATATTGCAGGAATTAGAAGGTTGGTGCCAGATTCTTAATACTTCAAATGCTTTATGCATCTTATTCTGTATTTTATGTCATTTTCATTGATCCTCTTTGTAGACTTGCTTGCTACTCAAGATGAAAACTGACATGGCAAATGCCAGATTGAAAGGAGATGCCCACAGCTTTTTGTGAGGTTCAAAGGGGAGATCAAAAAGGAGAAATTTCCTTCTTTCCTTTACTCCTCAGGAACAAGTCCCCCAAATGGTCATATGTAAATAATGTTAGGGCCATGAGTCCCCAAGCATTCAACTCCAATTATTCTTCCTTGAGACTGCATGGTATTAGTAAAAGAAAAAAAAAAACTACATAGGAAAACATTAGACAGTTTCCTCCCTCGTCTGTCATAGCATCTTCAGATCTTGGTGCTTTAGTTGTCGTAAAGCCTTTGTAGGTAAAGAGTAAACTTGACTTTTAGATACCCTCACCTTTTCATGAGTAAAACATGCATGACATCTTGGCACAGAGTCAGCCTTATTTATATTTGTGGGGTGTTTTTGAAAATTTGAGCTAGACGCATATGAAAACAGAGTTTAAGTTCAACATTATGATTTCAAGAATAGTTCCTTAATTAAGCATATCAATCTGATCATTTTTCTTTTTCATGGACAAACATCAGATCCATTGTCACTTTCTAAATGATTAGTCACTTTCCTACACACAGAAAATCCCAGGAAGCTTTTCAGCCATTAGACTAACTGCCTGGAAATAGAAAGTCTTTGAAATCCTTCCCAGCAGCATGTTTTGAGTCTCTTTTTCTTTTTAAATGTTTATGTTTTTTTAATTGACAAAATAACTGTACATATTCATGGGGTACAATGTGATGTTTTGATACATGTATACATTGTGGAATGATTAAATCAGACTAATTGATATAGTCATCAGGTCTCACACTTATTACTTTGTAATGAGAACATTTAAAATCCACTCTTTTAGCAATTTTGAAATATACAGTACACTCATATTAATATTCTTATAGTCACCATGCTGTACAATAGATCACTAGAACTTAGTCCCCCTGTCTATTTGAACTTTATGCCCTTTGACTAACATCCCCTCTTTCCTTGGTAGTTTCTTGAGTGTCCAGTGTTCTCTGGGCCCAGAGAGGCCCTGTGCATAGTTGCTTGTGATAGATGGGTGATCTTGCTGTCACAGAGGTTTAGAAATGCCAGCTTGTCCTACAACTTCCTGTACAAGGACATCAAAGGCTATGAACTGGGTACTGCTGCGTGGTAGACACTGGAGTATATATGGAAATGCCTTATTCAGAGAATTATCTTTAAGAAAATTGTAACAGAAGAGTGAGGAATGTGTTATCAGGTATTCTGTCTATATTAGAATTTTTTAAACCTTTCTAAGTATCAAAATTGGACCCCTCCCTAGCTCTTTTGAATCAAAGTTTGTCAGGTAGAGGCAAAAAGTCTACAGATTTTCAGCTAATGAGTCAGATTTGGTATCCAATGTCTTAAAAAGCAAACAAATGAAAAGTATATAAAAAGGACAAGAATATTTAATAAGAAAAATAATATACAAAGTAAAATCAGACATCAGGATTAAGATCTGTAAAGGAATGAGTCTAATGAAAACACTGCCTTTTAGATTTAAGAGTTTAAAAACTGAGATGTACAACAATATTTGTGCTAAGTAGTATGCAAAGGATATTTAATGCATTGTTGTCTGTGAGAGAAAAACTATTGAGAACAATCTAAATTCCTCAAGAAGGGAAAAGATCAAATATGAGACAATAAGTGTATGCTATGGATTAATATACGGAAGTTTAAAAGAAATCTGCATGTAAAAAGTAAGCAAGGCAAGCTGAATATGTTGCCATTTATGGAATAGCTGTAAATAATATTCCCACAGGTATACATTCATGTAAGAAAAGCATAGATGGAACAGTATGGAAGGAAATGCATTAAACTGGTATTAGTGGTTACTTCTGGTATGGAATGGCTGTATTGGGATTACAAGTTATAGTCTAAGGTATATTTTGCCTTATCCAAACTGCTTCTATTAAAGCATTCACCTTAATTAAAATGATGCATTGTATACTTTGTTATTTGCTTAGGTGTATATAAAAAGTGGTGTAACAGTATTACAAAGTTATGATAAATAAGCAAGATTCATGGAATATAAGCATAAAGCATCTTTTTTTTTTTTGGTCTCAGCACCCATTTAAATGTAGTTCATGATGCTAATTGTTTCTCTCCTACTGAATGAAATTTCTGGCAAGTCCAATGTTATGTCTGGTCACTTTTAAGTGTTCTAGACCATAAAATTAAGTTTCTAGCCTAAATTAATCCCAACAAAACAATACAAAGCTCCTCCCCTCCCTCAGCTCAGGTCTTTTGCTGTCTAGCCATCTCAATGAGAGAGGTGGGCTTAGTTATTTCTTCATCTGGAATTGCTCTCACTAACCATCGCTTCTCATCAGAAAAGGGGTGAGGACAAAGGAAGGCACTTAGTGTATCAGTACCTACTGGGCATTTGTTTCCTCAATTTGTAACTGTGCCAGATTAAAGATGACTGAAAATTCTTGACACAACCCCATCAAAAGATGACGTCATTTCCCTCCTTTTCCATCTGAATTGGCCAGTAGCTGCTTTGTCCAATGTAGTGTAATGAAAGTGATGTGAGCCTAGCCTAGCTAGTACTGAGCCTAGCTTTTAAAAGAGCTGGCACCTCCCATGTTGGTCTCTCGGGCCCCTGAACTGCCATATAAGATATCTGGCTGTCTTGAGAGCCACCGTGCTGGGGGAATCTCAAGGACCATGGAGAGTCCATTGAGGTCACTTTCATGGGTTCTTTGGAGACATCATTCTACCCACCACCCTATCTAGGGAACAGCTATTAAATACTTCGACTAAGGAACTCCATGGTCCCTTTGTCCTCCTCACCATGAGACATTTTGGATCTATTCATCCAGCTTATTTTTGCTGAGCTTTGTTGATTCCTCAGGTGGCATTTAGAGATAGGATTAAAGACACCATGTGTTTCCTCACAAGGTCCCCATTGTATCCAAGCAATGCACTTGGGTATTCATTGCCTCACAAACTCAACATTTACAAGTGAGACCAATGCAGCAGCAGCAGATTTTTGTTCTGTTCCAACTCCGAAAGGCTGGCTGGACTATTTGTCCTATACAAATAGCTTCATAGAGGAAATACTAATCCACTGGGATGTCAAAATGCAGGAGGTCCCCAAAGTGGTTTGAAGCTTCTCTCTCAGATTGAGGTAAAGGGAAAGAAATTCATTTTCTTCCTAACTAGGGGAAGAGGAATGGTTATGAGAGTCAGACTCCAAACCCTCTAAAAAAAGTTCTCTATTCTCTCACCCCTAAACGTTTTATGCTAATGTTGGGACTCAGAAACTGATACCCTAAAATATGATGCTTTGACATGCTGAACTGAAGAAGCAGCATAAAGGTCTCTAACAATTCCCACCCCAACTGCCCCACATACCCCACCTCCTGTCTTTCAATCCTTGGTGTCTCCCAAAGCACAGGATGAAGTTGTACTCTGAGGTTCCCTTATCTGCCT
>NW_012105198.1:1392683-1399327 GCF_000951045.1 Mandrillus leucophaeus
AACACTGCCTTTTAGATTTAAGAGTTTAAAAACTGAGATGTACAACAATATTTGTGCTAAGTAGTATGCAAAGGATATTTAATGCATTGTTGTCTGTGAGAGAAAAACTATTGAGAACAATCTAAATTCCTCAAGAAGGGAAAAGATCAAATATGAGACAATAAGTGTATGCTATGGATTAATATACAGAAGTTTAAAAGAAATCTGCATGTAAAAAGTAAGCAAGGCAAGCTGAATATGTTGCCATTTATGGAATAGCTGTAAATAATATTCCCACAGGTATACATTCATGTAAGAAAAGCATAGATGGAACAGTATGGAAGGAAATGCATTAAACTGGTATTAGTGGTTACTTCTGGTATGGAATGGCTGTATTGGGATTACAAGTTATAGTCTAAGGTATATTTTGCCTTATCCAAACTGCTTCTATTAAAGCATTCACCTTAATTAAAATGATGCATTGTATACTTTGTTATTTGCTTAGGTGTATATAAAAAGTGGTGTAACAGTATTACAAAGTTATGATAAATAAGCAAGATTCATGGAATATAAGCATAAAGCATCTTTTTTTTTTTTGGTCTCAGCACCCATTTAAATGTAGTTCATGATGCTAATTGTTTCTCTCCTACTGAATGAAATTTCTGGCAAGTCCAATGTTATGTCTGGTCACTTTTAAGTGTTCTAGACCATAAAATTAAGTTTCTAGCCTAAATTAATCCCAACAAAACAATACAAAGCTCCTCCCCTCCCTCAGCTCAGGTCTTTTGCTGTCTAGCCATCTCAATGAGAGAGGTGGGCTTAGTTATTTCTTCATCTGGAATTGCTCTCACTAACCATCGCTTCTCATCAGAAAAGGGGTGAGGACAAAGGAAGGCACTTAGTGTATCAGTACCTACTGGGCATTTGTTTCCTCAATTTGTAACTGTGCCAGATTAAAGATGACTGAAAATTCTTGACACAACCCCATCAAAAGATGACGTCATTTCCCTCCTTTTCCATCTGAATTGGCCAGTAGCTGCTTTGTCCAATGTAGTGTAATGAAAGTGATGTGAGCCTAGCCTAGCTAGTACTGAGCCTAGCTTTTAAAAGAGCTGGCACCTCCCATGTTGGTCTCTCGGGCCCCTGAACTGCCATATAAGATATCTGGCTGTCTTGAGAGCCACCGTGCTGGGGGAATCTCAAGGACCATGGAGAGTCCATTGAGGTCACTTTCATGGGTTCTTTGGAGACATCATTCTACCCACCACCCTATCTAGGGAACAGCTATTAAATACTTCGACTAAGGAACTCCATGGTCCCTTTGTCCTCCTCACCATGAGACATTTTGGATCTATTCATCCAGCTTATTTTTGCTGAGCTTTGTTGATTCCTCAGGTGGCATTTAGAGATAGGATTAAAGACACCATGTGTTTCCTCACAAGGTCCCCATTGTATCCAAGCAATGCACTTGGGTATTCATTGCCTCACAAACTCAACATTTACAAGTGAGACCAATGCAGCAGCAGCAGATTTTTGTTCTGTTCCAACTCCGAAAGGCTGGCTGGACTATTTGTCCTATACAAATAGCTTCATAGAGGAAATACTAATCCACTGGGATGTCAAAATGCAGGAGGTCCCCAAAGTGGTTTGAAGCTTCTCTCTCAGATTGAGGTAAAGGGAAAGAAATTCATTTTCTTCCTAACTAGGGGAAGAGGAATGGTTATGAGAGTCAGACTCCAAACCCTCTAAAAAAAGTTCTCTATTCTCTCACCCCTAAACGTTTTATGCTAATGTTGGGACTCAGAAACTGATACCCTAAAATATGATGCTTTGACATGCTGAACTGAAGAAGCAGCATAAAGGTCTCTAACAATTCCCACCCCAACTGCCCCACATACCCCACCTCCTGTCTTTCAATCCTTGGTGTCTCCCAAAGCACAGGATGAAGTTGTACTCTGAGGTTCCCTTATCTGCCTTAAAGCCTGGATCTGCCAAAGAAGAAAACAATTACCTTTGGTCCCTTCTCTGAGTTTTCCTTAGCTGAACTCATATCGCAGGAAGGAAGACTAAAATCTGTCACTGCATCTGGACAGACTTTTGTTACAAACCATTGTCTGCTCCGTGGGCCCAAGAGACTTTGTCTCAAGCCATTGTATGTTCCTTAAGTCCATTAAGCTCCCTTAAAATTTACTTACTCTCCCCCTAAAATCATCCACCCTTCCAGTCTCTGTTTCCCCTCAGAAATAGGGTATATAACCCTCTGCACCCCAGTGCATGGTAGGGCAATCCCTCTGTGATTTTCATTCCATGCACGTTAATAAATATGTATGCCTTTTCTCCTCTTAATCTGCCTTTTGTCAGCTGATTTTCTGTGAACCTTCAGAAGGTAAAGGGGAAGTTTTATCTTGGCCCATACGCATATTTAGCATGAATCAAGAGTTTGAGTCACAAAGCTCGTTTTGCCCATTCTGTTTCAAAGTCTCACATGGTGGTCAAATTCCACACTCTAAAAGGTGGAATCAGTGGTCCACAGATCGGGCCAGGTGCAATGACTCACACCTGTAATGCTAACACTTTAGAAAGTCGAGGCAGGCTGATTGCTTGAGTCCAGGAGTTTGAGACCAGCCTGGGCAACATAGCAAAACTCCAGCTCTACAAAAAATTAGCTGGGTGTAGTGGTGTGTGCCTGTAGTCCCAGCTACTCTGGAGGCTGAGGTGGGAGGATTGCCTGAGCCGAGGAGAAAGAGGCTGCAGTGAGCCATGCTCATGCTGCTTTACTCCAGCCTGGGTGACAGAGCAATACCTTGTCTCAAAAACAAACAAAAGACTGTAGACCTCATCTCAGATTTATATTTTAGATTCTAATTCCATAACATTTTCCTCTTGGTTGGCTTGAACCTGTTTTTATTATGGGGCTACAAGCATGGTAGCAGGTGAAGTAATGCCAACTGAGGCAGGAGTCTTAAGGAAAAAACAAAACAAAACATTTTGTCCTCCCCAGTCCTTAAAGCCAAGAAGGTAGACTAAGATAAGACTTGAAATACAGGGTTTCCTCATTGGTTTACACATACAAATGCTTGGTGATATAAGCAGAAATTTTTCCTTTTTGAATTTTTAATCGTTCTTGGACTCAAATAAAAAAGGACAGAGACAGGCTCTGAATCTGAATGATATAATAAAGCACAAGCCAGACCTGCATCTCTAGGCAAAGGGGGCAAATGCAGAATTTTCTTTTGGAAATATCTGGTGATTAGTCAGAACAGGTCAGAGACATTCTGAAATGCTTGCTTCAAAGGAAGCCCTGAAATCAAATTAAGCCTGCTAGGTAAAGCACGAAGAAAAGATGTGTTATACAAAATTTGAGTGTTGTGAAAATATTTTTTTTGTTTGTTTTGCTCACCCTTTCTTTCTTCCAAAAATATTCTTTAACTTTTAAGCTTTAATCTCTAAAGATCTGAGACAGCATAAAATATACACAACTGAAACGGAAAAGAGAATATTAAAGACTGAATACAGAAATTATACTGACATTTAACTAAAGTTAGTTAAGCCGTACAGGAGTATATAATAATTGGTGCTGTATAGATAGCAAAGAAGAAAATATATTTGAATAAAGAGTAAATAGACTGTAAATGTCTTACATAAAAATTAAAAATATTTCAGAAATGGAAATGCTTTTTCTTTTTTCTAATTCTGGGGTGACCTAAAAGACAATGGAAATGCTTCTGTTGAGTGTTTGTGTTTACAAATACAGCAAGTGCTTATGTTTCTGACAATGTTAGTTTGAAAAGCTTCTTTAAATTTGACTTGTCAGTGTAAAAATATCACTTGACTTGCAAAGCAATTGTCAAATATATTGCATAGATATGCTGGACATTTCATAGCTATCTAGTCTAAAAGCTAATTTTATCCTTAAGAATTATTGGAAATCAAATTTAGATAGTGTGCTGGAAAAGGGTAAACTTTTCTCTTTATTGTGAGAATGTAAAAGTTGAAAACATCTGTCAGGCAGTGGTGCCTAGGAATTAACTTCAGACAATCAGAGATGAAGTTTGGCACGAGAGCAAGCATTAATCTGACAGGTTTATGTCAAAAATAATTAACAATGTATGATTTGGGGAAGACAAATAGGTTTGTAGACAGCCAAACCTTAAGAAAATATATTTTCTTTTTTCACGGTAATATGGATTTTTCTATTTACATTTGAAAAGTTTATTTCTATTATGTATTTATATACCAAAATGTGTAGTCCTTATTTATTTAATAAATTGTGCCTTTAACATTTCACTAGTGGCTCATAAAAGCATCTGATGATGGTTTATCCTGCACTGCCATGTTTACTTAGAAATTGGGTATGTATTTAACTCTTGAAAAGCATTCCATAAATACCATCTATAATAAGAGTTATCGGAGCATATATTGATTATTGGTTTGTCTATCTACTCAAATGTCGGTAACTATCTGTAGAACAGTGAGTGCATTTTATTCATCTTTATATGTCTGGCATATAGCATACTGCTTGGTAATTGGTAGACAATGAATAAATTAAAAATTAATAAAATGAATGAATGAATGAATGAGAGTTCCAGATCACTCTCTTCCATCACTCAGTCAGAGGTAATCTTTTCTGTCGCTTCCCGTACTCATCTTTAATAACTGACATTTCTGCATGAATAATGGGGAAAGATGTTTTTTCTCTTAATTAACCAAGCACTGCATAGTTTCTCTTTCCTCCAACAAGAGACAGAAGTTAAACTAAGATTCATAAATGATTAAGCACAGTGGTAAAATTTACAGTGTCTTTTAAAACTAAGCCCAGGATATGACTTGCTGAAATATTCTTGATTCTATGGTCTGTTGAGGTCAATGATTTTAGATTACCTAATCTTCAAAATGAGGATAATAGTCCTAGCAATTCAATAAAGTTATGAGAATTCACATAGAATTCATGTAAAGCACAAAGCACAGAGTCTGACATGTATAGGAGCTCAGTAAATAGTTGTTATTAACTGTGACTTGATGTTTTGATAGAGGATGCTTCACATCAGGCTCCTATTGAGATCAGAGAAAACAAGTTACAGAAAAACTCATTCTGTTCTTAGACTCTCCTATGCCTTTTTAGCATAAACAAAAGGTTTGTTTTTCTTTCCATTTTCATTATTGCAATATTACTTATATGTTTTCTTACCTATATTTAATGTCTCATTGTCCATATAATATTTTCAAGAAATACTCAATAAGGACCTGGGACTTTGATTATAAAACATCTAGTGTGGCTTTGTGGTGTCTATGTTTGGGAAGCTTAGTCTTAATTCCTTCTATGGTTAACAACCTCTCATCTTTTGACCAGGCACAGTGGCTCAATGACTGTAATCCCAGCACTTTGGGAGCCAAAGTGGGCAGATCACTTGAGCCCAGGAGTTTGAGACCGGCCTGGACAACATGGCAAAATCCTGTTTTTACCAAAAATACAAAAATTAGCTGGGTGTGGTGGCACAGTTGTGGTCCCTGCTACTCAGGATGCTGAGGTGGGAGGATTGCTGAAGCCTGGGAGGTGGAGGTTGCAGTGAGCCAAGATCGCACGACTGCACTCCAACATGGTTGACAGGGTGAGACTTTATCTCAAAAAAAATTTAAAAAAAAAATTTGTGTGTGTGTGCACATTCATGCACACATGTGTAAGTGCACACATGTGTAGACTTTATATTGTTGTGATATCCTTGGCTCTGCAGAACTATAATCCTTCATCTGTGACTCATTTATTAATGAATATCTGATTATCTATTGTGGATGGCTGTGTAGGTACTGGGAAATAGCAATTAGCAAGAAAAATTATATTTCTGTCTTCATGGAGCTTCCATTCCATAAGTAATAGGCATTAAACGAATGACCAAAAAATTAGTTGAATAACTGTAGACTGTTGAAGAATATAAACAGAAGTGGAATAATAATGGCAATGGGAGGAAAGTCAGGGGAAATGGGAGATTTCAACAAACAAGCTAAAATATGAGAGTTTCTCTCTCTCTCTCTCATCTGTCTCTTTCTCTCTTTCTCTCTCTCTGTCTGTCTCTCATTATGCATTTCTCTAGTTAACATGTCTTTTGTTATACAGGTGTCAGCCATGACCCTCTAATGATGAAGAGAAAAGATATCTCCTTTCTTCCCCTACATTTGTATTGATGAATTTAATGGGGAAGAAATGCGATACCAGAAATAAAGGATGCCTACTTACCCTGTTTTTGTTTTGTTTTTGCTTGGAAGCCCAAAGTAAAACTTACAAGCTAATTCATTTTAGATCATTAAAAAAAAATACCTGTAGGATAATCCATGAAGACATTTCCTTTTAATGTATACTTGGTCTTGTGATTTATACCACAGTTATAAACATTGCCTTCTTTTCATGTAGATTGTATACCATTTTAAACAAAAATCTAGAAATTTATCCTGCCTTTATAGCAAGTTAACATTTTTGGTCCAAAGTTAATTTTCATCTTTTTTTTCTTTTTTCAAGTCCTATTTCTTTTTTTTTTTTTTAATACTTTACGTTCTAGGGTACATGTGCACAATGTGCAGGTTTGTTACATATGTATACATGTGCCATGTTGGTGTGCTGCACCCATTAACATGTCATTTACATTAGGTATATCTCCTAATGCTATCCCTCC
>NW_012105198.1:1404842-1408104 GCF_000951045.1 Mandrillus leucophaeus
CACCCAGTTCGAGCTTCCTGGAGGCTTTGTTTACCTACTTAAGCCTCAGCAATGATGGGCACCCCTTCCCCAGCCTCGCTGCCTGCCGCCTTGCAGTTAGATCTCTGACTGCTGTGCTAGAAATGAGGGAGGCTCCATGGGCATGGGACCCTCCAGGCCAGGCATGGGATATACTCTCGTAGTATGCCATTTGCTGAGACCCCTGGTAAAGCGCAGTATTAGGGTGGGAGTTACCCGATTTTCCAAGTGTTGTGTCTCAGTTTCCTTTGGCTAGGAAAAGGAATTCCCTTCCCCTTTGTTCTTCCCAGGTGAGGCAATGCCTCACCCTGCTTCAGCTCTCGCTGGTTGGGCTGTACCCACTGACTAGCACCAACTGTCTGACACGCCCCGGTGAGATGAACCCGGTACCTCAGTTGAAAATGCAGAAATCACCTGTCTTCTGTGTCACTCACACTAGGAGCTGGAGGCTGGAGCTGTTCCTATTTGGCCATCTTGGGAGCCCCCTCCAATTTTCATCTTTATTAAAGTAATATACCCATACAATTTAATTTTTCAAATTAAGTTTGTTTTAAAAGAGATCATCAAGTTATTTTTTTAAATAAAACACCTTAAGAAATCCAAGTGAGTTCTTATGTGCATAATGCTTCCTAGTGTGGTAGAATTGTTAGCATATCAATGCTTTTTTTGGCAATGTATAAAGGGTATGTAATCCTAGAAAATTTTGTAGATTTTTCAAATACCTCTCAAGTTTATTTGTAGGATGTTTTGTTGTAGGGAAAAACAAAGGTTCCAGTGAATTTCTCCTAATATTTCGAACAGCTAGGATAAGATACCACTCATGGACACTGATATGCTTTGGCTGTGTCCCAACCCAAATCTCATCTTGAACTGTAGTTCTCATAATCCCCACATGTCTTGAGAGGGACCCAGTAGGAGGTAACTGAATCATGGGGGTGAAGAAGGATGTGTTTCCTTTTCTTTCTACCATGACTGTAAGTTTCCTGAGGCCTCACCAGCCATGCTGACCTATGAGTCAATTAAACCTCTTTTTTTATATACATTACCCAGTCTCAGGTGTGTCTTTATTAGCAGCATGAGAACAGATTCATACAGACACACTTTAGACATTTGTAGTTACAGGATGAGTAAAACAAGGGGAATGTTTTATATATCTCTGTCTGTAAGTGAGTGGGTCCTCCAATTTTGACGTTAGTCTATAACTGATAAATAGTTGAACAGTCATTAATATAACTATTTTAGTTAATTCTTGACATTTTTAAATGCATACTTGGCTTAGAATATGTCCATGACATTGATATTTTATCAGTTTTATCTGATATCATTATCGAGAAAGGAGAAGTCCAGCATTATATTTAGTCACATTCAGTTTTAACTTTACTAAATACTGCAAAATTTCCACAAGCCAGCAAACAGAAGGCATAGCTTATTGCCCTTTTGCTTCTGTATTACACAATATCAAAAACATTTTATCTGTCAATATGTGATTTCGCCGGTGACCTTTGACATTTTTGAGCATATATTCTCATGCATCATTAGAGGTTTCATGCCAAGCCAATAACATGCTTTTCTGTTGTTTTCAAATGCCTCCTAAAGCAAAAGGTTAATGATCAATAAAATGCACTGAAATGGTTCTTTTTGCTGCCATAGCTCATCTATTTTTCTTTTCACTTAATCTCTCCATGCTTTTAATATTTCCTGAGCAGCTTTTGTTTTTTCATTTAATGAAGAGTAACTAATGTGCTATTTTCTCTTTATAAAGTAACACTCTCTCTAATAGAATTCTATCCACAGGGACCAGTTGTATTCAAGATGCCTTTCATTTGCCCTACAACAGTGGTTAACTCATCATTTGACAATTGTGTGCCTTTAAAAATGAAAGGTTGTGCATAAAATCTCCCATTTGCATGAGTTTGCATAAGGTTATAAAATCCATATAAATACTGTCTGGCTTACAGAACTATGGCACTAGCACTGGATGCTAACCAGTGATCTAAAGCAAGGCTCAGAAAACTGTAGCCTTCAGAGAGTCTGGCCCACAGCTTGTTTTGTGTAAATAAAGGTTTATTGAAACACACCCATGCCCATTTGTTTATGTATTGTTTATAGCTGTTTTTGTACTACAGTGACAGAGTTGATTAGTTACAACAGAGACCATATGACCCTCAAAGTCAAAAATATTTATTTTCTTGCCTTTTATGCCCTTTACAGAAAAAAAATTGATGATTGCTGATCTAAATAAATTTAAGCTTGTTTCTCATTTTAGACTATATAATTAAAAGAATATACACAAGTCGACAAATATAGCTTGTGAAAAGCAAGATGTTTATCACATAATTTGAGGGGCTATAGAAGGTTCAATTTGCAAAACAAAATGTGAACTATTGCCTCCTTTAACATATTAAACCCCAATATTAGTCAATTTAGCTTATTCATTTAGTCAATACTAGTCAATGTTTATATATGACTCAAAAATATACCAAATGTAATAAATGCTATACTTAAGGAGGGAATGAAGGAATTTTGACTTTTTATTCTATGTATTATTTTAGTTTTGGAATTGCTCCACAGTAGATGTGTGACATCTTAGTATTTTCTATTAAATAGATTGGTTATTACTAAAGACTATGTCCTTCAATAGCCCTGTCACAACCCACTACAAATTCATCACTTATGTACTTCAATTAAAAATTTCCAAGATTTCTGTTAAAATGTAGTTATTAAATAATACCACCCTATAAAAATGTGAAACACAAAGGACTAACCCAGGCAATATTTCTCTTGAGCTCCATTGTAGCCTGACAAATTGTAGCCAGTAGTTTATCCACTTGACAGACAAGAATAATGATGCTTGGATTGAGTTTGTGACTCTTGTGTGCATATACAGATAATTATGGAGATGATCATTCTCTATATCTGATGTTAGAATAATAGCTTAAAAGAGTCTAGTAAGTTTGGTTATGTTATCTCTCCTTTACAAAAAGAAACAAAAGAAAAGCAGGTCATGAATGGTTGAGTGTCACAGCCTAGGTAAGTACAGTTTGAGCATCCCTAATCCAAAAATCTGAAATCCAAAATGTTCCAAAATCCAAAACTTTTCAAGTGCCTACCACAAGTAGAAAATTCCTCATACAGGTAATTGCCACAAACTTTGTTTCATGCAAAAATTATTTAAAGTGTTGTATAAAATTACCTCCAGATCATGTGTATAAGGTATATATAAAACATATATGAATTTCATGTT
>NW_012105198.1:1408154-1409979 GCF_000951045.1 Mandrillus leucophaeus
AAAAAAATTGATGATTGCTGATCTAAATAAATTTAAGCTTGTTTCTCATTTTAGACTATATAATTAAAAGAATATACACAAGTCGACAAATATAGCTTGTGAAAAGCAAGATGTTTATCACATAATTTGAGGGGCTATAGAAGGTTCAATTTGCAAAACAAAATGTGAACTATTGCCTCCTTTAACATATTAAACCCCAATATTAGTCAATTTAGCTTATTCATTTAGTCAATACTAGTCAATGTTTATATATGACTCAAAAATATACCAAATGTAATAAATGCTATACTTAAGGAGGGAATGAAGGAATTTTGACTTTTTATTCTATGTATTATTTTAGTTTTGGAATTGCTCCACAGTAGATGTGTGACATCTTAGTATTTTCTATTAAATAGATTGGTTATTACTAAAGACTATGTCCTTCAATAGCCCTGTCACAACCCACTACAAATTCATCACTTATGTACTTCAATTAAAAATTTCCAAGATTTCTGTTAAAATGTAGTTATTAAATAATACCACCCTATAAAAATGTGAAACACAAAGGACTAACCCAGGCAATATTTCTCTTGAGCTCCATTGTAGCCTGACAAATTGTAGCCAGTAGTTTATCCACTTGACAGACAAGAATAATGATGCTTGGATTGAGTTTGTGACTCTTGTGTGCATATACAGATAATTATGGAGATGATCATTCTCTATATCTGATGTTAGAATAATAGCTTAAAAGAGTCTAGTAAGTTTGGTTATGTTATCTCTCCTTTACAAAAAGAAACAAAAGAAAAGCAGGTCATGAATGTTTGAGTGTCACAGCCTAGGTAAGTACAGTTTGAGCATCCCTAATCCAAAAATCTGAAATCCAAAATGTTCCAAAATCCAAAACTTTTCAAGTGCCTACCACAAGTAGAAAATTCCTCATGCAGGTAATTGCCACAAACTTTGTTTCATGCAAAAATTATTTAAAGTGTTGTATAAAATTACCTCCAGATCATGTGTATAAGGTATATATAAAACATATATGAATTTCATGTTCTGACTTGAGCACCATCCCCAAGATACCTCATTGTATATATGCAAATATTCCAAAATCTGAAAAAAAAAAATCCAAAACACTTCTGGTCCCAAGAATCTGAGAAACGGATACTCAACCTGTATCTAGATTTATTTAGACTTTTGATGCCCATCACAAATGTCTGCCCTCAGTCATTACAGTGTAGTGCTTCCCAGTAGGTTTAAGTAGGTACCCTTAGGCTAGAATGAATTGTCAAGAACAGTTACTGAAGTTCTGTGTGCACACTTCTGTTTCTGTGCTTTTGAAGAATTAAACCAAATGTGATTGTGCACCCCTATATATCAGACCCATCCGTGGTGTTGGGAATTCATAGAAAATGTACAAATTGTTACTTCTCTGTAATCCTAAAAATCTAGTAAAGCTAGTCATTTGCCTTTTCTCCTCCCACTTACAAGCACCATTTTTATAAGTATTCTGGTCCATTTGTGTGCATGTCTGTAGGTTTGTGTTCTAGAAATGAGATTATAAGTTTGAAAAATAGATATATTTAACACTTCTAGGTGTTGCCAAATTACCCTCCAAAATGGTTGCACCAAAATATTTCCATCAACCTTTTAGCCAACTAGCCATTTTTCCACAGTTTGTCTTTTATTTTTTATTTTTATTTTTATTTTTATTTTTTGAGACGGAGTCTCGCTCTGTCACCCAGGCTGGAGTGCAGCGGCCATATCTCAGCTCCCTGCAAGCTCCGCCTCCCAGGTTTACGCCATTCTCCTGCATCAGCCTCCCAAGTAGCTGGGACTACAGGCGCCC
>NW_012105198.1:1415274-1416941 GCF_000951045.1 Mandrillus leucophaeus
TTTTTTTTTTTCTGTTTAAATACCTAATAATTTTGATTTAATTTTCTTAGTATAAAAACACAAATCAAAAGCCAGGACTTCTCAGTTGTTTGTTGCTTGATGTAAGGTCCATCAGTTTCTATCATCCTCACTAACATGATGTGCTCACAGCACAGACTAAGTTTTTAATGGATGAATAAAATAAATATGTAACTCTTTTAGCTTTACTTTGTATGTGTGAAACTATTCAACACAGCAAATCAGAATATTATTCAGATTTTGATTTCAAACTTGAACATATCAAAGAAGTTATAAATAGGGAGTTGCTTAGTCAAAGTTCTTCATACTTTACTATATACCAGTAAGAATTTTAAAAATTATAATAGTTTATTGAAAAAATAGCTTTAGGACTGGGCGCGGTGCCTCATGCCTGTAATCCCAGCACTTTGGGAGGCCAAGGTAGGCGGATCACGAGGTCGGGAGTTTGAAACCAACCTGACCAACATGGTGAAACCCTGTCTCTACTAAAAATACAAAAATTAGCCAGGTGTAGTGGTGTGCTCCTGTAATCCCAGCTACTCAGGAGGTTGAGGCAAGAGAATCGCTTGAACTCAGGAGGTGGAGGTTTTGGTGAGCCAAGATCACACCACTGCATTCCAGCCTGGGCAACAGAGTGAGACTCTGTCTCAAAAAAGAAAAAAGAAAAAAATACATCTTTTGGGCCAGGCACGGTGACTCACACCTGTAATCCCAGCACTTTGGGAGGCTGAGGTGGGCAGATCACGAGGACAGAAGTTCAAGACCAGCCTGGCCAACATAGCAAAACCTCGTCTCTACTAAAAATACAAAAATTAGCCAGGTGTGGTGGTGTGCACCTGTAGTCCCAGCTACTCGGGAAGCTGAGGCAAGAAAATTGCTTAAACCTGGGAGGTGGAGGTTGTGGTGAGCTGAGATCCTGCCACTGTACTCCAGCCTGGGCAACAGAGCGAGACTCCGTCTCAAAAAATATATTTATAGCTTTGGATGTTTTTGAATGTAATCATTATGGATATTTCTACAAATCTATGCACGTAAAATGATTCTAATATAAAATTTAAAATTTATATAACATTGTATTTTTTGAGGAGATTGAATTGGTATTCTCTACTTAGGATTTATTAAGTATCTATAATGATAGATCACTGAGTTGTTGAAATATAACCAAGAAATCTAACTCTTGATTTTGTAAAACAGCAATGTTCATTTTAATTTTAACTCATTTACTCAGCAAATGTTGCCCACCTTCTATATGCCAGGTGTCACATTGGATGCTGGGAATTACAGCCAGTAAACAGACAGAAGAAAGTCCTAGCCTTCTGGAGTTTACACGCCTGTGAGGTTTTGTTATGTCAGGAAGTGCAATGGTTGAGATAATAAGACTTTTGTTCCTTTGAGATCCTGAGACTTATCTTTATCAGGGTATGCTTTTCTTATTGTTGTAGGAAAAGACCAACATACTGCTTAGAGAAATAGCTTGATCTAAAATAATAAATCGAATTTTGCTTAAGATAGTGGTATAATTTAACCTTTATTCTTCTTTAAGGATCTTTTGGAAGCAATGATTTTTCCCCTGGAGGGAGAAGTACGTTTAAGTCATTTAATTTGGTACATAATTTCCAAGGGCATAGGGATCCTCTTGAGTCTAAAAG
>NW_012105198.1:1416991-1427369 GCF_000951045.1 Mandrillus leucophaeus
ATCTTTTGGGCCAGGCACGGTGACTCACACCTGTAATCCCAGCACTTTGGGAGGCTGAGGTGGGCAGATCACGAGGACAGAAGTTCAAGACCAGCCTGGCCAACATAGCAAAACCTCGTCTCTACTAAAAATACAAAAATTAGCCAGGTGTGGTGGTGTGCACCTGTAGTCCCAGCTACTCGGGAAGCTGAGGCAAGAAAATTGCTTAAACCTGGGAGGTGGAGGTTGTGGTGAGCTGAGATCCTGCCACTGTACTCCAGCCTGGGCAACAGAGCGAGACTCCGTCTCAAAAAATATATTTATAGCTTTGGATGTTTTTGAATGTAATCATTATGGATATTTCTACAAATCTATGCACGTAAAATGATTCTAATATAAAATTTAAAATTTATATAACATTGTATTTTTTGAGGAGATTGAATTGGTATTCTCTACTTAGGATTTATTAAGTATCTATAATGATAGATCACTGAGTTGTTGAAATATAACCAAGAAATCTAACTCTTGATTTTGTAAAACAGCAATGTTCATTTTAATTTTAACTCATTTACTCAGCAAATGTTGCCCACCTTCTATATGCCAGGTGTCACATTGGATGCTGGGAATTACAGCCAGTAAACAGACAGAAGAAAGTCCTAGCCTTCTGGAGTTTACACGCCTGTGAGGTTTTGTTATGTCAGGAAGTGCAATGGTTGAGATAATAAGACTTTTGTTCCTTTGAGATCCTGAGACTTATCTTTATCAGGGTATGCTTTTCTTATTGTTGTAGGAAAAGACCAACATACTGCTTAGAGAAATAGCTTGATCTAAAATAATAAATCGAATTTTGCTTAAGATAGTGGTATAATTTAACCTTTATTCTTCTTTAAGGATCTTTTGGAAGCAATGATTTTTCCCCTGGAGGGAGAAGTACGTTTAAGTCATTTAATTTGGTACATAATTTCCAAGGGCATAGGGATCCTCTTGAGTCTAAAAGCTCTGACCTAAATCAGCTGTTTGATGATTTAATAGGATTAAGGATAATGTGCTATTAGAAATTTACTGGACATTTTAAAGTCATAAATCCATTATATAGTTTATTCATTTAGTAATCTATTCAATACATGCTTGATTAAATACTAGTGCTATTATTATATGCCAGACATTGTGCCAGTCAACATCATTATTGTCAAGCAAATTTTTATATGATTGTTTAATATGTGAGTTTCATCACAAAGCCAATCAATGGAGCCTCTTAACTGAACCACTTCAACATTTGTGTAAAATTCATAATCAGAGATTTGTGCATTTGCCTTCCAGTCTTTATCAGGACTTAACCGAACAAGAAACAATTTGTTTCATGCTTTTATCAGGATGGAAACAGGAAGATTTGATTATTTATTAAAAACCTATATTTTATGCAAAACAAGTAAAAGTAAAAATAAACTGTGGAGTCACTCATGTTACTTTCCAATGTATTTCCTTTATAAAGTGCAAAATTATGCATAAAATTTAAAAAAGCAGCAGCTTCACTCACTGAATTTCAGAAGACAAGTTGTTCAACCCATATACCTGTCAAGTGTCTGTGATAATTTGAAGCACCATATTAAATAGTGCATATTTTAATTAACTAACATAGTTTAATTTTTTCCAAGTGGCATTGGAAAGTTTTAATGTAATAAGCATCACCAACTTTAGATCAGGTCTTACGAGACCAAATGACACCAGAATTATAAGTAGGGGAGTATCTGTCACGAAGTGATGCATTGATTTAAAATCAACACACTCAGGGATCTTATGGTTACAAATGAGATTTTAGTCCTGGAACTGACTCTTCGTGGCTAATCTTTACATCCAAGTATTGTTCCTGTCCATGATTAAGTAGTTATAAGAAACACAAAACCTTCTTTTTTGAGATTACTACTTTCTTGTAAGTGTAATCCAGTTGGATTATGTGACATTCCAAGTTTAGAGAGCTTTTAATATCAAAACTAGCATAAAATGTAAGTTTCCATGTGGGCTTGTCAATAAATCATGATCTCTTCAAAATATTAGGAGAGAATTATTGATATTCATTCAATAAAATGAAGAAATACATTAAGAAGGGGGAAGAGTTTAATATGTTAAATTTCTTTTTTAAGCTTAAAATGGCAGGATAATCCATTTCATCTGTAATAGGTTTTTCCTCAAATTAATTAGCAATGCATATCACCAAACTCAAAAGTTGAAATAACTGAAAAAATAGTGTTCAACTTACTTTGTGGGTCCCATTTCTAGCAATGTGGCAGTAGACCAGTGTATTAGTCTGTTCTCACAATGTTAATAAAGACATACCTGTGACTGGGTAATTTATAAAGGTAACAGGTTTAATGGACTCACAGTTCCACATGGCTGAGGAGACCTCACAAATATGGCAGAAGGCAAGAAAGGGACATCTTACATGGTGGCAGGCAAGAGAGCATGTGCAGGGGAGCTCCCCTTTATAAAATCATCAGCTCACATGAGACTTATTCATTACTATGAGAAGAGCACGGGAAAGACCTGCCCCCATGATTCAATTACCTCCCAGAAGGTTCCTCCCACAACACGTGGGAATTATGGGAGCTATGATTCAAGATGAGATTTGGGTGGGGACACGGCCAAACTATATCAAGCAGTTATGATCAACCCTTCTGCTAAAAACAATACCAAATAAATAAATGCGCGTGTAGTCTAACAAGAAAGTACCAAACTTAGGCCAACAGCTGAGTGAAAGCAAGAAGCTGAGAATAATAGGAACACCGAAGGCCAGCTTTTATCTTGAGGGCATGTGAGAATCCTAGTTTTACTGAGTATCATTTGTTAACATTTCATGGGACTAGGGTGGGTGCTGGGACAGAAAAAAAAAAAATCCTCAGACCAAATCAAAGTGGGAAAGTCAAAGCAGAGTTCCCCTTTTCTTAACAGTGGGGACTCAAAAGTGCTGTGCTCTCCATTTAACTGTGAATTAGGAATAACTGTGTACCTGAGTGAAAATAGGGAAATTGCCTACCTCCAAACTTGGTACTGACTAGAGGAGTAAAATACCTTCCCTGAAAATAAATAACCACACAAGTTGCCATTTGCGTGGCTTCTCACATAAATTCACACTCTGTGGTCAGTAACACCTAAGGCCGTGAATTTAGATTTAAGTGTTTCCAATGTTCCTCTACATGTAAGTGTTGTTAAGTTTTTCCTCTACATATAAGACTTCTGCCAGAACTAGATGGCAAATCTCCCCAGGAGGAATCTTCTTTCCTCCAGTGCCTCAAAGAAACTTCACATATAACTTTACAGGCAAAATGGGAAGCAGAGAGTTAAAAATCAATAGACACATAAGGAAACAAGACACCATAATGAAAGCCAGCAGAAACAACAGAAAGAACAATTAAACTCACCTTACATATAAAATGTATAAATTGTCATCATTGGGATAAAAGTAGTAACTCATTACCTTAGAAAACATTTAATTATCTTTCAACCATGAACATTTCATTTCACGATTTTTTAAGAATATAGAATGCTAATCTTTACTAATAAGACAGTATGCATTATAACATACTCATTAAACTTTGGGAGTAATGCAACATCAGAGAGGCTAGCATACCTGGGAGGCTGCTTTTATTTCATTTGTGGGGGGAATATAAAGGATGAAAACTTGGACTCAAAATCAAAGATCTTTAATCTTATAATATACTTGCCCAAGGCCCCATCAAGTAGTATATTTAAGCTTTGCAGTGTTCATTTGCAAAATGGTCTTATAATATCCATATTACTAGTAGCCACAATGGGTTGCTGTGAGACTTGAGACAAAATATATGAAGAATTTATCAGAGCTCACCATATAATAATCTTTGAGTTCATCTTTTTGTAATTCCCATTCTTGCTCTTCCTGAGCTAGCCCCATAAGACACAGTAATTTACTCCCCTATGATTTATGGAAAATAAAGATGGTCTGCTGCCACTGTTGTCAATGAGTCAAATTTATCCCATGTATTTACCCTTCCTAGGTTCATGACTCCTAGTCTTCAGGTAGGTAAACTGGGCCTTTCATTTATGCACTTGAAATTGTGATGCATAATTATGCACCAGGTCTCAGTAAAATCTAAGGACTCAATAAAGACTCATCTGTCAGAAAACATACAATGACACAGTCACACGCCTTCACATTGTCTAGGCTCAGATACCCTGTGAAAGATCATCTCCCCCATGGACACACTTCTTGGGCTCTACCATCCCACCCTGGGTAGCCAGCCCTCTGCATCCTGCTTGAGCTCTGACACCCCATGCCAGGCTACCTCCTTCACCACACCACTTATTCTTGAGGAGGGTAAAGACATCTTCCTCATTTTTCTCTGGTCACCACAGTGCCTGCCACGCTTCTGATCCCAACCTTGCTCACCTCCACCTGATCACTTTGGGCCTGAATTATTTTAGAAGGGAAAGGAAGAGCCATCCCATCCTAAAGTTAATCGTGAAGAAAGTGAGGCCAATCAGTTGATCCTGGAAGCAAACCGAAAGGACCTTTACTTTTTGAATTCTGGAATATATACTTACTTAAGTCTCCAAAGTGCTGTTCAAGTATTGAAGTCCCCTTTGTTTCTGAGGATGTTAGTATAGAACAGAATGTAGGAAAATGAATATAACAGACTAATGCATAGAGTTTATTTGCACAAATAAGTGAGAACAGCACTCTCAAGGAATCTCAAAATTTTGAAAATAAGTTTTCATTTCAATGAAGTAATCAACTGATTTCTTATTAGAAAGAACTGCAAGATAGAATAGCAGGGTGTCTTCACAGGAACTGATATTTGAGATTCACTGGCTAATTTATCTGAGAAATAGTTTCCTTCTTAACACTCTTCACTTGTCAAACTCCCTGATATCCAAAGGCTGTAAATAATAAAGACTTTGTTAAACTAAGTCCCTAGAATGGACTTTTGAGGCTCTTTAAAACTTAGCTGGACAATATTCTCTTGGGTATTGTAAAGAAGGACTTTTGAGTTATTTCAGCATGCCTGCTTTGAAACATAAGGATCTTGATTAAGACAAAGGGGGAGAGGGACTCCCAGGAAGAAGCTGAAATTACTGTGTGTGAGGGAAAATGAGTGATGCCCTTTAGGTGTATCTCTGCTGTTTTATATTTTTAAAAGTTTCAACCATCCTTAGCATATCCACATATGGTAAAGCACAAATCAGAGCAAAAATATCATTGTCCCTTCTCCCAACTTCTTCTTAGAACAACGTTTTAAACTAGACTATCTTTCTATGAAATTTTCATTTATAGCTAAGGCTGTTCATTCCATATATAGGAGCTATTAATATCCAGGTTTACAGTAAATTACACACTTCGTCTCCTCAATAGAAGAGAAATCTTATCCAAGCCCTGTTCATTGCATTACATAATTCCATATGAAATTTCTATTATAATTCTCTTTTTATTACTCACAACTCATTAAGAAAGAGATGTGCATTAAAACAATATGCACACAGTAAGTGTTATGATTTTCATGTGAAAATAAGTAGACAACTACTTTGTAACCTTTTATGCCATCGATTTGACATTTCTATTGGCCCACAAATATAAGTTAGGCTGTTAATCAGGTTCACTCACATACAAAGAGACTCTATTTGAATATTTTTAAATTATTTTTGGAAACATAATTCCAGTGCTTTAATATAAGTTTTCAGTAGCTTTGCTGTATTTTATTTTGGCTCAAAGAGGAAGAAGATGGAGATTTCCACATTCTCATACAAATAATGATATCATGAGAAATAGTCCATAGGATTTATTAGAACTGCATAGGTAATGGCTTTTCTAAATAATTTATAGTTGGAAAATGAACTGGATACCTGGGAGAACTGATCATTTTTAAAGACAAGTATTTCACTGCAAGTAGATGCTGCTGCTGAACAAGGTGCTGTAATTCTCAGTAGTTGTGTTCAGTCTGAAAAAGTGATTCTGTGTTGGAGACTAAGCTACTTGTCTCCCAAGTAGTAAAGATCATACACGAAAGCGTTTTCCGAAGGTGACCTTTGAGGTTTGGGTTCTTAATTCAAATCTTTAGTTTAATTGAGGCTAAACTATGCTGTGAACATTGTGAAATCTTACAAAGATAAGAAGGATTCAGAAAGTATCAGTTTTTTGGTAGTCAAGGGTTCAGATTGGGGTTCATACCTTCTAGGGTTCAAGTCTCTGAAATGCTGCTTACCAACTGGATGACCTTGGCCATTACACTTTAGTATAAATTAACCTTCAATTTTTGACTATTAAAATAAATATATATTATATGTGTCTAATACAAATATGCTTATATATTTATAATATAAAAGTATATATATATGTATGTGTGTATATATATGTATAGCACCTGCTTCTTAAAGTGGCTGAGGATTAAGTTACAATGCACTGCAAATTATTTATCATAATGTAAAGTAAGTACAGTTGTCTTTCAGTATCCTCAGGGTATTGGTTGCAGAATATCCTTCAGATAACAAAATCCATTGATGCTCCAATCCCTGCTATAAAATGATGTAGTATTTGCATATAACCTATGTACAGCATTCCATATATTTTAAATCATCATTAGATTACTTATAATACCTAATATGATGTAATTCTATGCAAACAGTTGTTATACTGTATTGTTTAGGGAAAAATGACAAGAAATAAAAAGTCTGTACATGTTTAATACAGACACAGGTTTTTTTCTTGAATATTTTAAATCCACTGTTGGTTGAATCCATAGATGCAAAACCCATGAATATGGAGGGCTGACTATATATGGTGATATGGTTTAGCTGTGTCCCCAACCAAATCTCATCTTGAATTGTAGTTTCCGTAATCCCCATGTATCATGGGAGGAACCCCATGGAAGGTGATTGAATCATGGGGGCAATTACTTCCATGCTGCTGTTCTGGTGGTAGTGAGTGAATTCTCATGAGACCTGAAGGTTTTATAAGGGGCTTTTTCTCCTTTTGCTCAGCACTTCACCTTCCTGCCACTATGTGAAGAAGGATGTGTTTCCTTCCCCTTCTACAATTATTGTAAGTTTCCTGAGGCCTCCCTAGCCATGTGAACTATGAGCCAATTAAACCTTTTACAATTTCGTTTATAAATTACCCAGTCTCAGGTATGTTTTTATTATCAATGTGAGAATGGACTTAATACAGTAAACCAGGTAGTGGGATGCTGCTGTAAAGATTACCTGAAAATCTGGAAGTGACTTTGGAATTGGAAATAGGCAGAGTTTGGAAGAGTCTGGAGGACTTAGAAAAAGATAGGAAAATGTGGGAGAGTTTCGAACTTGCTAAAGACTTGGGGGTCTCAGAAGACAGGAAGATGTGGAAAGTTTGGAACTTCCTAGAGACTTGTTGAATAGCTTTGACCAAAATGCTGATAGCAGTATGGACAATAAAGTCCAGGCTTAGATGTCTCAGATGTAGTTAAGAAACTTGCTGGGAACTGGATTAAAGGTCACTCTTTCTATGTAAAGAGACTGATGCCTTTTTGCCCCTGCACTAGAAATCTGTGGAACTTTGAACTTGAGAGAGATGATTTGGGGTATGTAGAGGAAGAAATTTCTAGGGAGCAAAGTGTTCAAGAGAAAGTAGAGCATAAAAGTTTGGAAAATTTGTAGCCTGACAACGTGATAGAAAAGAAAAACTCATTTTCTGGGGAGAAATTCAAGCCCACTGCAGAAATTTACATAAGTAATGAGGAGCCCAATGTTAATTGCCAAGCCAATGGGGAAAATGTCTCCAGGACATGTCAGAGAGCTTCGCAGCAGCCCCTGCCATCACGGACCTGGAGGTCTAGGAGGAAGAAACAGTTTCATGGGCTGGACCCAGGGCTCCCACTGCTGTGTGCAGCCTAGTGTTTTGGTGTCCTGCATCCTAGCTGCTCCAGCCATGGCTAAAAAGGGACAAGGTACAGTTCAGGCTATAGCTTCAGAGGGTGAAATCCCTAAGCCTTGGCCACTACCACATGGTGTTGAGCCTGCAGGTGCACAGAAGTCAATAATTGAGGTTTGGGAATATCTGCCTAGATTTCAGAGGATGTATGGAAATGCCTGGAGGTCCAAGAAGAATTTGCTACAGGGGAAGAGCCCTCATGGAGAACCTCTGCTAGGGCAGTGCAGAAGATAAACATGGGGCCAGAGCCTCCAAATGGAGTCCACTGGGGCACTGCCTAGTGGAGCTGTGAGAAGAGGACCACTGTCCTCCAGATACAAAAATGGTAGATCTACTGATAGCTTGCACTATATACCCAGAAAAGTCACAGACATTCAACACCAGCTGTGAAAGCAGCCAGGAGTGGTTGTACCCTGCCAAGCCACAGGGACAGAGCTGCTCAAGGCCATCGGAGCCAACCTCTTGCATCAGACTAACCTGGATGTGAGACATGGAGTCAAATGAGATCATTTTGGAACTTAAAGGTTTAATGACTGCCCTATTGGACTTTGGACTTGCATGGGGCCTGAAGCTCCTTTGTTTTGGCCAATTTCTCCCATTAAGAACGGATGTATTTACCCAATGCCTGTACCCCCATTGTATCTAAGAAGTAACGAACTTGCTTTTGATTTGGCAGGCTCATAGGTGGAAGGGACTTGCTTTGTCTCATATAAGACCTTGAACTTGGACTTTTGAGTTAATGCTGGAATGAGATAAGACTTTAGGAGTCTGTTGGGAAGGCATTATTGGGTCTTAAAATGTGAGGACATGAGATTTGGGAGGTGCCAGGGGTTGAATGATATGGTATGGCTGTGTCCCCACCCAAATCTCATCTTCAATTATAGTTCTCATAATCTTCACATGTCATGGGAGGGACCCAGTGGGAGGTAATTGAATCATCGGGTGGTTACCCCCATGTTGCTGTTCTCATGACAGTGAGTGTCCATAGTAGTTTGGACAATAGTGAGAGAGTTCTCACAAGATCTGATGGTTTTATAAGGGGCTTTTCTCCCTTTTGCTTGGCACTTCTCCTTCCTGACACCATGTGAGGAAGGACGTGTTTGCTTCCCCTTCTGCCATGATTGTAAGTTTCCTGAGACCTTCCCAGCCATGCTGAACTGTGAGTCAATTAAACCTCTTTCCTTTATAAATTATCCAGTCTCGAGTATGTCTTTATTAGCAGTGTGAGAACAAACAAATACATATGGTAAGTTCTCTATTAAGTGTAAGTCTTATAAGTGATAAGGCAGAATGAGTTCTTCCAATCAGGGCTTAAAATATAAAGAGTATTATCCTCCATATTATAGAAACACGTTTTGTTAATCATGGCCAGTTTAGCAATTTACATTAAAATACTCTTTTCCAAATATGACTTTGCTATGAAGCTATACTTCCCTTAGCTGAAGGAAAGAATATCTCCCAAGCTAGTACAGGGAAAAGTAGGGAATATCTCTGAAACTAATAAAGGGAAAAGCAAGGCCCATATACAAATATTTTTAATGTAACAATTTTCTTAGCATGAAATGGATTCTCTCTGGTGCTTAGTTGATATTCTGAGTATTTTACTGATAGCTTCAAACTGCCATAAAAACATGGGTTTTGTAGATAGGACTCACTGGCTCTGCTGACAACACCTTCTGAGAAAACACATTAGGATATGACATTGTTATAGAGCTGATTGTTGCTAAAATCAGAATTATATTTCATAGGATTAATCAATAGAAATCATTAACTAGGTGTCAGACCTGCCTTCCATATCCCGCACCACCATGCTGTTATATAGGCAGAAAGACGTTTCCTCACTACACAAGGGTCCTCCATCATTAATGCCTCTTTAATAAAAACTCTTCTCAAGGCCGCTTTAATTCCAAAGGAAGCTGCAGTCATTCACTGCAAGGGCCATCAAAAGGCATCAGATCCCATCGCTCAGGGCAATGCTTATGCTGATAAAGTAGCTAAAAAAAAGCAGCTAGCGTTCCAACTTCCATCCCTCATGGTCAGTTTTTCTCCTTCTCATCTGGTCACTCCCACCTACTCCCCTACTGAAACTTCCAACTGTCAATCTCTTCCCACACAAGGCAAATGGTTCTTAGACCAAAGAAAATACCTCTTGGTCTGGGTAGACACTTTCACTGAATAGGGAGATGCCTTTCCCACAAGGTCTGAGAAGGCCACTGCGGTCATTTCTTCCCTTCTGTCAGACATAATTCCTCGGTTTGACCCCTCCACCTCTATACAGTCCGATAACGGTCAGGTCTTTAATAGTCAAATAACCCAAGCAGCTTCTCAGGCTCTTGGTGTTCAGTGGTGCCTGGTTTTACCTCAGACTGCCACCCTTAAGTCTCTCTTTAAGTGGATAGAAGATCTTCAGTGACAAAGTACACTCCAATACTTTCACCCTGATGAAGTCCTATTCTTTACTTTTAT
>NW_012105198.1:1427419-1442432 GCF_000951045.1 Mandrillus leucophaeus
CCTGCTCTAGAAATCTGTGGAACTTTGAACTTGAGAGAGATGATTTGGGGTATGTAGAGGAAGAAATTTCTAGGGAGCAAAGTGTTCAAGAGAAAGTAGAGCATAAAAGTTTGGAAAATTTGTAGCCTGACAACGTGATAGAAAAGAAAAACTCATTTTCTGGGGAGAAATTCAAGCCCACTGCAGAAATTTACATAAGTAATGAGGAGCCCAATGTTAATTGCCAAGCCAATGGGGAAAATGTCTCCAGGACATGTCAGAGAGCTTCGCAGCAGCCCCTGCCATCACAGACCTGGAGGTCTAGGAGGAAGAAACAGTTTCATGGGCTGGACCCAGGGCTCCCACTGCTGTGTGCAGCCTAGTGTTTTGGTGTCCTGCATCCTAGCTGCTCCAGCCATGGTTAAAAAGGGACAAGGTACAGTTCAGGTTGTAGCTTCAGAGGGTGAAATCCCTAAGCCTTGGCCACTACCACATGGTGTTGAGCCTGCAGGTGCACAGAAGTCAATAATTGAGGTTTGGGAATATCTGCCTAGATTTCAGAGGATGTATGGAAATGCCTGGAGGTCCAAGAAGAATTTGCTACAGGGGAAGAGCCCTCATGGAGAACCTCTGCTAGGGCAGTGCAGAAGGTAAACATGGGGCCAGAGCCTCCAAATGGAGTCCCCACTGGGGCACTGCCTAGTGGAGCTGTGAGAAGAGGACCACTGTCCTCCAGATCCAAAAATGGTAGATCTACTGATAGCTTGCACTGTATACCCAGAAAAGTCACAGACATTCAACACCAGCTGTGAAAGCCACAGAGACAGAGCTGCTCAAGGTCATCGGAACCAACCTCTTGCATCAGACTGACCTGGATGTGAGACATGGAGTCAAAGGAGATCATTTTGGAACTTTAAGGTTTAATGACTGCCCTATTGGATTTTGGACTTGCATGGGGCCTGAAGCTCCTTTGTTTTGGCCAATTTCTCCCATTAAGAATGGATGTATTTACCCAATGCCTGTACCCCCATTGTATCTAAGAAGTAACGAACTTGCTTTTGATTTGGCAGGCTCATAGGCAGAAGGGACTTGCTTTGTCTCATATAAGACCTTGAACTTGGATTTTTGAGTTAATGCTGGAATGAGATAAGACTTTAGGAGTATGTTGGGAAGACATTATTGGGTGTTAAAATGTGAGGACATGAGATTTGGGAGGGGCCAGGGGTTGAATGATATGGTATGGCTGTGTCCCCACCCAAATCTCATCTTCAATTATAGTTCTCATAATCTTCACATGTCATGGGAGGGACCCAGTGGGAGGTAATTGAATCATCGGGTGGTTACCCCCATGTTGCTGTTCTCATGACAGTGAGTGTCCATAGTAGTTTGGACAATAGTGAGAGAGTTCTCACAAATCTGATGGTTTTATAAGGGGCTTTTCTCCCTTTTGCTTGGCACTTCTCCTTCCTGACACCATGTGAGGAAGGACGTGTTTGCTTCCCCTTCTGCCATGATTGTAAGTTTCCTGAGACCTTGCCAGCCATGCTGAACTGTGAGTCAATAAAACCTCTTTCCTTTATAAATTATCCAGTCTCGAGTATGTCTTTATTAGCAGTGTGAGAACAAACAAATACATATGGTAAGTTCTCTATTAAGTGTAAGTCTTATAAGTGATAAGGCAGAATGAGTTCTTCCAATCAGGGCTTAAAATATAAAGAGTATTATCCTCCATATTATAGAAACACGTTTTGTTAATCATGGCCAGTTTAGCAATTTACATTAAAATACTCTTTTCCAAATATGACTTTGCTATGAAGCTATACTTCCCTTAGCTGAAGGAAAGAATATCTCCCAAGCTAGTACAGGGAAAAGTAGGGAATATCTCTGAAACTAATAAAGGGAAAAGCAAGGCCCATATACAAATATTTTTAATGTAACAATTTTCTTAGCATGAAATGGATTCTCTCTGGTGCTTAGTTGATATTCTGAGTATTTTACTGATAGCTTCAAACTGCCATAAAAACATGGGTTTTGTAGATAGGACTCACTGGCTCTGCTGACAACACCTTCTGAGAAAACACATTAGGATATGACATTGTTATAGAGCTGATTGTTGCTAAAATCAGAATTATATTTCATAGGATTAATCAATAGAAATCATTAACTAGGTGTCAGACCTGCCTTCCATATCCCGCACCACCATGCTGTTATATAGGCAGAAAGACGTTTCCTCACTACACAAGGGTCCTCCATCATTAATGCCTCTTTAATAAAAACTCTTCTCAAGGCCGCTTTACTTCCAAAGGAAGCTGCAGTCATTCACTGCAAGGGCCATCAAAAGGCATCAGATCCCATCGCTCAGGGCAATGCTTATGCTGATAAAGTAGCTAAAAAAGCAGCTAGCGTTCCAACTTCCATCCCTCATGGTCAGTTTTTCTCCTTCTCATCTGGTCACTCCCACCTACTCCCCTACTGAAACTTCCAACTGTCAATCTCTTCCTACACAAGGCAAATGGTTCTTAGACCAAAGAAAATACCTCTTGTTCTGGGTAGACACTTTCACTGAATAGGGAGATGCCTTTTCCACAAGGTCTGAGAAGGCCACTGCAGTCATTTCTTCCCTTCTGTCAGACATAATTCCTCGGTTTGACCCCTCCACCTCTATACAGTCCGATAACGGACAGGTCTTTAATAGTCAAATCACCCAAGCAGCTTCTCAGGCTCTTGGTGTTCAGTGGTGCCTGGTTTTACCTCAGACTGCCACCCTTAAGTCTCCCTTTAAGTGGAGAGAAGATCTTCAGTGACAAAGTACACTCCAATACTTTCACCCTGATGAAGTCCTATTCTTTACTTTTATACTTACTCTTATTCTCATTCCCATTCTTATGCCACCCTCTACCTCTCCCCAGCCATCTCCACCACACTGTCAAATCCCAGTCACTCTCTCCTAGCCATTTCTCATTGTTCTTTAACAAACGATTGCTGGCTTCGCATTTCTCTTTCCTCCAAAATTACTGAGACCTCGACTTACTACTAAAAAAAAGGCCGGGGTGGGGGGATCTCTGTATATTTTTAAATGAAGAGTGCTGTTTTTCCCTAAATCAATCTGGCCTGATATATGATGACATTAATAAAAAAACTCAAAGATAGAGCCTAAAAGCTTGCCAGCCGAGCAAGTAATTATGCTAAACCCCCTTGGACCCCTTGGACACTCTCTAATTAGATGTCCTAGGTCTTCCCAATTCTTAGTCCTTTAATACCTGTTTTTCTCCTTCTCTTATTTGGACCTTGTGTTTTGCGTTTAGTTTCTCAGTTCATCCAAAGCCATATCCAGGCTATCACCAATAATTCAGTATGACAAATGCTCCTTCTAACAACCCCACAATATCACCCCTTACCCCAAAATCTTTCTTCAGTTGAATCTCTCCCACTGTAGGTTCCCACACCACCCCAATCCTGCTCGAAGCAGCCCTGAGAAACATCACTCATTTTCTCTCCATACCACCCCCAAAAATTTTCGCCACCCCAACACTTCACTATTTTGTTTTGCTTTTCTTATTAATATAAGAAGACAGGAATGTCAGACCTCTGAGCCCAAGCTAAACCATCATATCCCCTGTGACCTCCACGTATACATCCAGATCACCTGAAGTAACTGAAGGATCCACAAAAGAAGTGAAAATAGCCTTAACTGGTGACATTCAACCATTGTAATTTGTTTCTGCCCTACCCTAACTGATCAATGTACTTTGTAATCTCCCCTGTCATTAAGAAGGTTCTTTGTAATTCTCCCCACCCTTGAGAATGTACTTTGTGAGATTCACCCTCTGCCCAAAAAGCATTGCTCCTAACTCCACCGCCTATCCCAAAACCTATAAGAACTAATAATAATCCACCACCCTTTGCTGACTCTCTTTTTGGACTCAGCCCGCCTGCACCCAGGTGAAATAAACAGCCTTGTTGCTCACACAAAGCCTGTTTGGTGGTCTTTTCACATGGACACGTGAGACACTAGGGTGCCACACAATTAGATTAAAAAAACAAAATATAATATATAAGGAGCTCTTCAGAGTAAAACTTAGCTGCTATTTGTTTTGATTATTGATTCCTTTCAGTTTAGTATCCTTATCTAGTCTCTGGTTAGTCATCTGGTCAGAGCCAAATGGAAATCTATTATGTTTATTTCTCTCAGTTTCAAGATAAAGACTGCAGCAACTATAAGATCAGTTTATTATCTGACTATTCATGGGTTGGAACTAGAAAACCATTAAAGAAAAAAAACAGTCTCAGGGCTAGCTCAAAAGCTCAGCCTTTCTTGAGGGATTTATTGTCTTTTTGGTCCTTCCCCACCCTGGCCTTTGATTTCAAAGCCTAATATAACAATTGTACTATGTTGCCTTTACAAATATTAATGATGAACATGATTAAAAGTTGTGTCAATTTTTCTGAACTTCACACTTATAGAGAGAAAGACCTGAATTTCTGTGATACCTTCTTTTAGATGACCAGAGGAATCTCAGACTAAAAATGGGCTCATAACCTTCCTTGTCCCTGTACTTGGAGAATGTAAACCACTATTCATATCCTTGATAATCCCTTCTATCTCAATCTCTCATCTTCACTTCACCACCAAATTATCATGATGATTTCACATTCTGAATGGATATCACATCTCCCCCCATTTTTTCATGTTCACTATCATCATTTTAATGCAAACCACCATCATGTCTGGCCTGAAATATAGAAATAGTTTGGTGCCTCCCATGTTAGTCCTCTCCAGTCCATTCTCTACACCATAACCAAATAGATCTTCTTAAAAATCACATCTGCTCATACCACACCTAACTTGTAACCCTTCAAATCTTCTCTATTTTTCCTAAAGTAAACTTTAAATCTTTGACAAGGTTACCAGTGTGATGGCTTCTATGTCCTTCCCTCCTCCTTACTCACTCTGTTCCAGCCACACAGCCCCCTCTTCCTCCACCATGCAAAGAAGTTTCCCACGTTAAGTTCTTCTATCCTGCTTTTCTTCTCCCTATATTATTCCATGGTTCAAGTGTGATCCACTCTTATACCTTCTCCTGGAAACCTGTATTTTCCCCTCATATTATTTGTGTCATGAGGACAGTAATTACATTTTGTTCATATTGTAGCCTTGGTATCTAGTCAGGTGCCTGGTATAGGTGCTAAAAGAGTTGAATAAATGAGTGAGAAAAGAAAAAGAAGGGGATAAGCATTTTTAGATCATTAGCTTCAAAGGTAGGGAACTTTTAATGAAGTACACCAATTGTTTCTCTAAAGACTGAATGGGAAAAGTGATTAAATTTAAACTAGAGTAGTTTACACATGAAGAACTTAGCCAACAGGGACAAGCAAAAAGAAATAAAATCTGTCAAAGATTTGACTAAGACATTCCCCTGCATATGTGTATTAATGCTGTCTTTGAACATCTTGAAAGCCAGTGATTATAGGAAAACATATGGTGGTGATAAAGTCTTGTGCATTTATTTTGATGTCGTATGTTTTGATATGAGACAACTTTCAAAATATCATTGACGTGTTTGTCTAGTTGAGTCTTTGATACGCAGGCTTCCCAATTCCCTGGACCCTAATCTGGCTGTCACCACTTCTGCTTGCTTAAGGTGGAGTACTCTGGAACCAGGTGCACTTCAATTAATGATGAAGTTTCCATTTCGGATTTATTTCTAGTCTACATAAACTAAGCCAAGTGTCTTGAAAACTTCAAAAATGCATAGTGCCTGGAAATCACTCCATGGCAGAAAGCTGCCATTATTGGAAAGTGCACGCACAAGCATGCCCATTCCTTTCTTTAATCAAATGTAGTCCTAATTCTGTCTCTCCACCTGCCTCCTGATGGAGGAGTCTGACAGGTCTTGGGCCAAAGAGAGGTTCTTGTTCCTATCATGCCTTGCTGTTTAAAACCAATGGCAGTGGGGGCCAGGCACAGTGGCTCACGCCAGTAATCCTAGCACTTTGGGAGGCCAACGTGGGCAGATTGCCTGAGTTCAGGAGTTTGAGACCAACCTGGCCAACATGGTGAAACCCTGTTTCTACTAAAGATACAAAAAAAAGAAGAAAAGAAAAGAAATTAACTGGGCATAGTGGTGCACACCTATAGTCCCAGCTACTCGGGAGGCTGAGGCAGGAGAATCGCTTGAACCTGAGAGGCAGAGGTTGCAGTGAGCTGCCGAGATCACACCTCCAGCCTGGGCAACAGAATGAGACACTGTCTTAAAGAAAATAATGGCTGTGATCAATCAGTAAGGTTCTGGAGGCTCCAAACTGTATCAGGCATTAACGTCTGGGTGCTGAGTTGCTTGGTAGTCTGGGGGTGAGTTGGGAAGGAAAGGACTCACTTGTCTCAGTGAAGTGGTTGTTTAACAGTCTGTACAAAAGTGTTTCCATATGTAGACAAACAGCATATGTAGACAAACAGCATATGTAGACAAACAGCGTAGAAAATGTTGTAAGCAAAATATCAGTTCTGACCCAATTATCTATTCCTTGTAATTGCTTGATCCATAACAAGTTTTGTTGGCAGAACTACTGCTGTTGTTTGTGTAGAACATTTTACTTTGAATATTTTAATTTAAAGTCTATTTTGAAGTTTTGATCTAATTTTATCCATTTGGTAATGACAAAATAGATACCATCTTTTATATCATTAGCTCTCAGTGTGTGGTCTCCAGACCAGCAGTATCCATATCACCTTGAAACTTGGTAGAAACATAACGTAAATTTTCTGTTTATATCTAGAAGTACTGGGGTGGGGCCCAGATATCTGTTTTAAGAAATCCTCCTGGTGGTTTGGATGCACCCTCAGTTTTAGAGTCACTGCATTAGCTCATCAGTTCACTCCACACACGTGTCAGAATATCAGCACTTCTGACAGTGTTAGACCCGCGCAGGTGTTTGTGAGTTACATAGCTGCTGAGTGATCAGTGGGCTCAAGCACCAGCCAGTAACTTATTCTTGAGCATTTACCTCCCAGCAGGCAACTCAAATGCATGGTTCAAAAACATCACAAATGATATGTGTCCTAGACATTCACAGTCACTGCTAATTATCAAAATCATAAAATGTAAACCTGTGAATGTCAGTAGTCTACTATATTTATAGAAAGCATTAAATCTAAAGTGGTGAAAAAGATCTTAAAGGCTGAATAATTAATAGGACCTGGATTTACATTCCTTTACTCGCATTTGATTTACTTTTTAAAAACTGAATTTTTTTGAAAGCAGGTAAAATGGTGCTGCTATTTTTAAAGAAACTCTAGAAGTCAGATTATCATTCTACCTGGGAAGGACATATCTATAAAAAAAAATCTGGGTCACTATATTGTCCTTAAAAAGAGCTTACTTGAAAAATTATAGTTAGAATATAAAGATTAGATTCCAAATCCTTTTCAAAGGAAAAAGATACATACAGTTTTTCAGGTCATTTCTGAATTCAGTGAGACTTCAATCATCTCCCTATCAATAGGGGTCCCCAATTCAAACATCACCACATGCAGCAAAGAAATGTTCTGAGTGTTTTACTGGTTCTTACCCAAGCTCAAATTTTTTTTGAAATACTCTTATTACATATTCACTTCTCTTCTTGAAAGATATACTCTGATTTAAAAAATCTGCTCTTTAGTTTATGGATAGGAATTATAGTTGAGCAATAAAAATAAAAAGTTCAAGAGTAGAGGTCCAAGCCTATAATGGTTCATAGAAAAACAAACATTGACAAAGTACTGGATAAATATTCTCATCTGGAAGTATTAATCACAGCTCCAATTACACAATGGGAGTGAAAACTCTTGAGTATTTATTTTAAAAGTCTTTGTTCCTTTATGCAATTTTCTTCTTAATTATAAATATGTTCTCCTCTATTGTGTTTTGTTTAGGTACATTTATATCTCTAGTCCTTTATCCACATTTTGCTTTCTTACAGGGAACACAGTATGCTTCATTTTCCACTTTTGTATAGCTTCCATTATTGCTTCTAACTCTAGAAGTCCAATTCTACTTCTGCAAGCAGCCATTGCTCCTGTGATCAGCCTGTGATGTTTGTAATGGGGGCTCTGAAAAGTGTTGTCTGCTCAGAGCCTCATTATCTATAGAAAATTGCACCGTCCTCCTTCCATGTGTTTTTATATTACTATTCAAGGCCTGGCCTACCCTGTGGTTGTACAGATTGGATAAGGGACAAGAGTGAAATATGGCTGAGTTCCCCTCTCCAAGCTCTCACCCTAGAAGTGAACTGTGGTGTTCTGGAGGAAGAGAAACATTTTGAATACATCTACACCGAGTATGTGCTTCCTTGTAATTATCTGTTCCATGGTGTATTAAGCCATTCTTTCATAAAGAAATACCTGAGACTGAGTGATTTATAAAGATTTACTTGACTTATGGTTCTGCAGGCTGTACAGGAATATGGCAGCATCTACTCAGCTTCTGGGGAGGCCTCAGGAGACTTACAATCTTGGCAGATGGCAAAAGGAGAGCAGCGGTCTCACACGGAAAAAGCAGGAGCAAGAGTGAGGTAGCAATGGTGCCACACACTTTTAAATAACCAGATCTGATAGGAATTCACTATCACGAGGACACCACCGATTGGATGGTGCTAAACCATTCATCAGAAATCTGCCCCCACAATTTAGTCACCTCCCATAAGGCCCTGCTTCCAACATGCAGGAATACATTTCAGCATGATATTTAGGTAGGGACAAATATCCAAACTAAATCACATGAATAGTACCTTTTTATTTTTCACACAACCAAATGAGCCTTGCTCCCAGAGTTGCTGGTGCTCCTGTCCCTGGTTTAAAGGCGAACTCATGTTTGAAGCAGGATAAATCAGTGCCCTCGTTTGACGCCAAATGTGGGAAGAAAATTCTTATTGAATACATTCAATGTGCTAGTGACTGCATTTGATGTTTTAAATAATTTTCTTATTATCATCCCTATGTTTTAGAGGAGGTAAGATTTGGTTCAATATTTGGTCCAAGATCTTTGTGTTAAAGCATACAAAACAGGGATTTATGGCTCTCGGATCAGCGTTCTGTGTTCCTCACACACTGTAACAGTGATCTGGCTATGGTATTTGCCATTTTGCTATTTCTGGGTACAAGTCTCCAAACAATGTTTGTTCTCCAAACAAACCGATTGATGAGAGATTTTGTTGTAAGATTATAAAACGTATGTTTGAATTACAACTAGTATATTTAACCTAATGCCAGCTGCTTTCAACTCACCTTTGAAGATAAAATGTAGCTTACTCATAGATTTATGATTATTTAGTCTACTATTGAATAAAATTAGAGGTGATTATATAAGTTAGCATTCAGTTTTAGCTGCTTATCACAAGAACAAAAATAAAAGTGATAAAGCAAAATAATTTTTCTCCCTCGCATAAAGCATTTAGTGTTAGGAAGTCCAAGTATGATCTGGTAGTTCTAGAAAATATACAGGGACCTAAGACCTTCCTATCCTGCTGCTGGTCACCTCATGGTCTGAGATGGTTTGTTAGAGTCCTATCTATCTGCATTCCAGGCCACAGGAAGGAGGAAGGGGATCGGCGGGGGGCGGGGAGGGGGGGAGACTTGCTCTTACTTTTGGAGAGATTCCATCAGTAACATATAAATAACACTTTCACTTCAATTAGAACTTGGTCACATGACCACATCTCGCTATAAAAGAGGCTGGAAAATACACTCCTTCAGTTGGGTTGGCATGTGTCCAATTAAAAATTAGTGTTCTTATAAATAAAGAAGGACAGACTAGATCATGAAAGGCACCTGATAGGCTCCGCACAATGCTGTTTTGCTGGGGGCTCACCTGAGCTGAGAAAGGAAACTAAACTGCCAGATATTGGGAGAAGCTGATTCTCAAGCCAAAAATGGAAGAGGTAAGCCTGTAATCACTAATTGCCGTGGTATAACAAAGAGTGTAAGACAGGAGAAGGCGCCAACTCATCCTGCTCCATTTTCCTCTGTTTCCTCTGTGGAATTGTTTATATGTTGAAGGTCAGATGTATCAGTATAGACTTGGGAGTTGTGTTACTGTTGAGGGAGCACTGAACAAAAGATTCCAGCAGTTTTGTAGACTCTGAAGTCAAGGAAGGCAGAGGAGGGCTAGGAGTAGAAAAGTACTTGGTGCTGAGACTGATTGGGAAAAAGTGTCTTCAAGGTTCCCCATCCACTACAGTAAGGAGGCCTTAGTAGAGACACCTGTTGAGAATCTCTGCCCAAGGCATCAGGCAAGGAGACCTAGGAATGAGGTCTCTGGGTTAGTGATGGGAATATATTAAGAGCACAACTGGCCAGGGAACCTGAGTCCTTGATTGCAACTGTCTTTGGAGACCCCAGTGCACTGGCTGTACACCACGTTGGGGTAGGAAGGGCAGCTTTGCACCCGAACTCTGTCCAGGTAAAGTCTCTGTAATTGCTTATGGTAGGGCCTGAAAATCGCTATTTAGGGTTGCAAACAGGAGCCTGACTTCACTAACTCGTGTTTTCTTACAGCTTCTCCCACCTCTAGTATTCAACCATGTGAACTGAAAGCTGCACTCTAATACATAACCTCTAGAGTTTTCTTCTTAGTTTTTTAAACGTCATTTTATTTGCCCCCTAGGAAAACTTACCATTTCAGTAGGGAGGAATGGTCTTTTTGTCAGTTTCACCAAAACATCGCTTTATTTTGTATCCTATTGGTTTCTGTACTTAGTTACGCATTCAATATCTACCACTGATGTTTTGTAAGAATATGGTAAACACGGATCTGCTGTCTTGCAGTGTCTAGCACAGGAACCTTCCTTTCCTCTTTATTTCCCAGAGGCAGGACCTTTCAGTCTCCTCTGTTGGAGATAGGCACCCTTTTCTATTAAAGTGTAGGGCATGCGTTATGTGCCCCAAAAATAATTGTTGATTTATACAAAGATTATCTCCTTTTTAAAGCAAAAAGAAGCTGAAATTCCAAACAGCAGTAAAAGAAAGTGATGTAAAACATTAATATATATGTAAATGTGTTAACAACAGTGCTGTAATAGGAATCCAGAGAATGAATGAGAACTTTTCTCAGGACCCTGGCAGAGAGATGAAGCACTGGGTTGCCCATAGGAGGATACAAAGGCCTAGTTTTCATTGTTCATCGTCGTTTCTTCCCTTTGTACGCGGCAGGTAAAGATACAGAAAGAAAACCAGCCGGGCGCGGTGGCTCACACCTGTAATCCCAGCACTTTGGGAGGCTGAGGCGGGCGGATCACGAGGTCAGGAGATCAAGACCATCCTGGCTAACACGGTGAAACCCCATCTCCGCTAAAGATACAAAAAATTAGCCAGGCGTGGTGGTGGGTGCCCGTAGTCCCAGCTACTCGGGAGGCTGAGGCAGGAGAATGGTGTGAACCCAGGAGGTGGAGCTTGCAGTGAGCCAAGATCATGCCACTACACTCCAGCCTGGGTGACAGAGCAAGACTCCATCTCAAAAAAAAAAAAAAAAAGAATTGAAACGTACTCTGTTTCTTTGTAAAATAATATATTTTCCCTTGACCATCCTATTGCTTAAGAAAAAACAGACTTATACAGACTTATGTATTTCTTTCAATAAAATATCAAGTTTGTTTCATAAAAGATGTTTCAACTCTTTAACCATATATTAAACTAGTGATAGATTCAGCTTGTATCAGTCTAGGTCATTGTGTCCCTGGGAAGCATCAGCTCCTGCCCCTGGATATGTACCAAGATGATGCTATTCTGTTACTGCTGAACTGTTATATCCCTTGGGGTCAGAAGAATTTATAACCCAAATCATCTAAGCGTTATCCCTGCTCCCCATAAATCATAAGCTTTGACCACTCTGAATCTAGGAACAATGCATGTCGTTTCATTTTTTTTTTTTTTTTTTTGGAATTTGGGTTGCTCACTGTATAGCACAGGTGTAATTTATGTGTATTTGTGGTACACTGCTACATCTTGAGTTCAGAACTCTTCTTGTTTATCTTCTCTTTCTCCTTAAAATCCATCCTTTAGGGTTTTCATCAGAAGGGGCAAATGAAATGTACAAACTAGAAAATTATCTTGCTTTCTGTAGACAAACTCACTTGCCAGTCTTTCATAGAAAGATCTTATTGTATTTAGGATATGTATTTAGGATATGATTTACCTTTCTAGAAATAAAGGATATAGAAAGACTGGTGATAGAAAGCCTTTCTTTATGCTCTCTCTTTAATTTCTCTTCAACTGCACAATGCCCTTTCAGGCACCAGATCCCAATCATTCCTTAATATCTCTTCTCAGGGTTGGATCTTATCAGTATCTGATATGGTTTGACTGTGTCCCCACCCAAATCTAATCTTGAATTGTAGCTCCCATAATCCCCACATGTTGTGGGAGGGACCTGTTGGGAGGTAGTTGAATCATGGGAGCAGGTTTTTCCCACGTTATTCTCGTGGTAGTGAATAAGTCTCATGAGATCTGATGGTTTTATATAGAACAGTTCACCTGCACATGCTCTCTTGCCCCCTGCCTTGTAAGATGTGCCTTTGCTCCTCCTTTGACTTCCACCACGTTTTGAGGCCTCCTCAGCTATGTGGAACTGTGAGTCTGTTAAATCTCTTTTTCTTTATAAGTTAGCCAGTTTGGGGAATTTCTTCGTAGCAGTATGATAATGAGCTAATACAGTATCATATCTATTGTTCATTGAAGTTAAGATGTAAACTCTTCTAAGTCTATTTACATTTTTAAGCTTTGTCTTCAAAGTAAAATGAAAATTTGGCTTCTCACATGGGAATTTGTGGATTATAAATCTGATTTTATGGTAGTATTATAAACATATTTTTGGTACAAGAGAAGGGTAACAGTACTGCCCACAGGACAGTTTAGATCCTCTCTCCTTTCCAAACATCTTATGAAAATAAAAGGGAACTTTAAATGTTTCTTCTTTGACTTTCTCAAATAGCATCTGTTTCTGAAAAATGAACATTTCCAGTGTCAGAGAGTTAAAACTGCCTGTCAACAACTTTTGAACAGTTAACTACCACAGTGGTCCCATGTGTACAAAGCATCCTGTCTTGTGATTATTAGAATATGAAGAAGGAGGCAATTCATATACATCAGCACAGATTGATTTATTTTTAAAATAAATAGTACTTGACTACTTAAGGGAGAAAGCAAAGTTAGACCCCCCACTTCATAAAATGCATCTAAATAAACCATAATATAGTACTAAATTATTAAGTATATATTATAATAAATATACATAATACTGAGTCATAAAAGAATAAGAAGAAAATAACATATGAAAAGAGAGGTTTTCTAAGTAGAAAGACAAAGAAAGAAGCATAAAGAAAAAAATACATATATTTGGAAAAAGGTTAACATCTATATGTGATCAATAATTAGGCAAAAATGAGAACACTTGGGCACATGTATTATACAATAAAGTTAATATCTACAATGTATAAAGAATCCTTAGAGTGCAATAATAAAAAGGATGTATGACCCTATAAAAATAAGCCAAAGGTATGAGTTGAAGGCACTCACAGAACTAATCAATGTAAAAAGTAACAAGGCCAACTTCATTAATATTCAGAGAAATACATTTTAAAAGAGAAAATTGCAATTTTTTACCTATCAGATTGATCAGTGCTTTCTGTTATCTGGTACTTAAACAAAGAAAAAATGATCTATTTAAGCCAAGTAGAAATAGCTGTGTTGGATTTCTAGAAAGATAACATGTTGACTTCCTTCAACATATTCTTTCTAAAATGGATTTTAAAGGGCACATTTATCCATATTTAATGAAAGTGTCCAAATATTAAAAAATAGAATAATACAGTAAGGTTCCTAGTACTCATCAACTAGATTCAACATTTATCAAGATTCTAAGGCAATTTTGATCAATTTTTTTTTTTTTACTTTATAACCTAATCTTAGATATAATGCAAATATATAGTATATTGCAAAAGACTTATGTGCAAATGACTTGGCCCTGCACTTCAACTTCTGGGATATTATTCTAAGATAATCTGGAATTTGAATATTGATTTATGTTCCAGATGTTAAAAACAATTGAAAATAGCCTAAAAGTTTACTTTTTCTAAATGAATATTTATGTTATTCATAAAATCAGGCAGAAATGAGTTGCTCTGCTTAACCAAAGAGTTGGGACTCAGTCCAAATCATTAGACTCCAATAGCCCTGCTCTTTTCACAGCTTTTCCTAAAAACTAACAGGTATTGGCTCAGTGATTTCATACTTGGATTCATATCTTATAAAAGCTCTGAGGTTGATGCTACAGTTACCCCTATTTCCCAGAAAAGGATGAGTAAATGCCTCAATACTAACACACTGAAGTCACTAGCATCTGGGCGCCCAGCCTCCAGAGCTTCCATGTTAAAGTACTAAGCCAATTACTGCTATGCCAAAATAAGAAAATAGAACTGCTTAAAAAATGGAATTAATAAAGCATGAATCCAGAATGATGAATCCTGACAACATGTCTATTATTTAATTAGCTTTGTGTTGTTTTTTTCAAAAAGGCATTTATTTTTCTTTTTAATTTGATTTTCATATTGTCTAACTAAAGCACATGACCTATACACATTTGGGAAGAGCCTGATCTGTAGAGAAAAAATATATTTCAGTTCTTGCGTAGGACTGAACCTTCGTACAAGACTTTTTCTTGTTGTTTATAAATATTTATAATAAAATATAGTTAAAATATATTTTAAATAAACTTTAAAATAAAATATAAAAAATATAGTGGGAATTCTAATAATTACAAGACAGGATGCTTTGTACACATGGGACCACTGTGGTAGTTAACTGTTCAAAAGTTGTTGACAGGCAGTTTTAACTCTCTGACGCTGGAAATGTTCTTTTTTCACAAACATGCTATTGGAATAAAGTAAAAAAAATAAAATATAGTTATAGTTTTATAATAAAATATACACTCAGTAAGAATTAGTTTTGTAGCTATCTAAGGCATGGGAAGGAGTTAGGAACAGAGAAGAACTCTTCTTGTTTATC
>NW_012105198.1:1443442-1445142 GCF_000951045.1 Mandrillus leucophaeus
AGACCATCCTGGCTAACACGGTGAAACCCCATCTCCGCTAAAGATACAAAAAATTAGCCAGGCGTGGTGGTGGGTGCCCGTAGTCCCAGCTACTCGGGAGGCTGAGGCAGGAGAATGGTGTGAACCCAGGAGGGGGAGCTTGCAGTGAGCCGAGATCATGCCACTGCACTCCAGCCTGGGTGACAGAGCGAGACTCTGTCTCAAAAAGAAAAAAGAAAAGAAAGAAAGAAGAGAAAACCAACACAAGAGGATAGTCAGATATGAGAAGAAAGGGGAAGGAGGAAACGATGGTGAAGGCTGCTGTGGTCTGAATTTCTAAGTTGAACTCCTTATTTCTAAGATGATGATATTAGGAGGTGGGGCTTTGGAAGGTCACCAGGTCATAAGGGCAAAATTCCCTTGATTAGGATTAGTGACCTTATAAAAGAAGCCCTGGAGAGACCCCTCACCCTTTCCACCATGTGAGGACGCAGAGACATCATCTCTTAGCCAGGTAGTAGGCCCTCACCAGACACAGAATCTGACTTGATCTCAGACTTTCAACTTTCTAGAACTGTGAGAAATAAATTTCTGTTCCTTATAAGCCACACAGTTTGTGGTATTTTATTATAGCAGTCTGAGTGGACTAAGACAAAGATTTTTCAAGCTGCATATAGAAGATGTTGATTTAGCTAATGTGGAGTTCTGACTCTGCTGCCAATCATTGCTATGCATATCATTGACCAAAAAGGAAAACCAGTAAAAGAAGGAATTTTCTTGTAGAATGGAGATATAGACTGTGAAACTGGTGTTAAGCATGCTAGATTTTAGGTAAACGTGTATGTAGTGAAAATCCAGGAAGCAGTTTGAGAGGTGTGTTAAAATTAAGAGGGCACAGGTCTAGAGATGTTGATTTGGGTTATTATTCAATTAATGATTATCATTAAATCATTAAACACACATACACAATAAAATAACAACCATCACAAATACAAAAGCAGATAAAAATCACTGAGGGGGAAATATACTAATGAGGTTTTATCTAACTCCACATCGAAAAGCAAAAGCATATACCACTTAATAATAATGGTGAACACCATCGAGATGCTATCTCTTAAGAATTCCAGAACAATACTTAGTCTACAAAGTGCGGCACTTAGATTACGACTGATAAATATACTTTGATTTTAGCGTTCAGTCACATGAAAATCTGACTTGATATTATACCCTGAAGAAGAGTCCATTTCCAAAATAAGAGCAATATAGGTTAGAAAACATAATATATTATTTAGAATTAATAAAAATCAGGAAAAGAGGGGTATAGGCAAAGAAATATATTTGGGACTGACTGTATTTCACTTTCTTGTTAAAGAGGCTATTTTGTGTTGGAGGATGCTTGAGGTTGGCTGATTTAAAAGGGTAAAAATAGAGACTGAGTATGGTGGCTCATGCCTGTAATCCCAACACTTTGGGAGGCTTATGGTGGGGCAGATCATGAGGTCAGGAGTTCGAGACCAGCCTGACCAACATGATGAAAACCCGTCTCTACTGAAAATACAAAAAGTAGACAGGTGTGGTGGCATGTGCCTGTAATCACAGCTACTTAGGAGGCTGAGGCAGGAGAATCACTTGGACCCAGGAGGTGGAGGTTGCAGTGAGCCAAGATCATGCCACTACACTCCAGCCTGGGTGACAGAGCAAGACTCCATCTCAAAAAAAAA
>NW_012105198.1:1446072-1478870 GCF_000951045.1 Mandrillus leucophaeus
ACAGTTCACCTGCACATGCTCTCTTGCCCCCTGCCTTGTAAGATGTGCCTTTGCTCCTCCTTTGACTTCCACCACGTTTTGAGGCCTCCTCAGCTATGTGGAACTGTGAGTCTGTTAAATCTCTTTTTCTTTATAAGTTAGCCAGTTTGGGGAATTTCTTCGTAGCAGTATGATAATGAGCTAATACAGTATCATATCTATTGTTCATTGAAGTTAAGATGTAAACTCTTCTAAGTCTATTTACATTTTTAAGCTTTGTCTTCAAAGTAAAATGAAAATTTGGCTTCTCACATGGGAATTTGTGGATTATAAATCTGATTTTATGGTAGTATTATAAACATATTTTTGGTACAAGAGAAGGGTAACAGTACTGCCCACAGGACAGTTTAGATCCTCTCTCCTTTCCAAACATCTTATGAAAATAAAAGGGAACTTTAAATGTTTCTTCTTTGACTTTCTCAAATAGCATCTGTTTCTGAAAAATGAACATTTCCAGTGTCAGAGAGTTAAAACTGCCTGTCAACAACTTTTGAACAGTTAACTACCACAGTGGTCCCATGTGTACAAAGCATCCTGTCTTGTGATTATTAGAATATGAAGAAGGAGGCAATTCATATACATCAGCACAGATTGATTTATTTTTAAAATAAATAGTACTTGACTACTTAAGGGAGAAAGCAAAGTTAGACCCCCCACTTCATAAAATGCATCTAAATAAACCATAATATAGTACTAAATTATTAAGTATATATTATAATAAATATACATAATACTGAGTCATAAAAGAATAAGAAGAAAATAACATATGAAAAGAGAGGTTTTCTAAGTAGAAAGACAAAGAAAGAAGCATAAAGAAAAAAATACATATATTTGGAAAAAGGTTAACATCTATATGTGATCAATAATTAGGCAAAAATGAGAACACTTGGGCACATGTATTATACAATAAAGTTAATATCTACAATGTATAAAGAATCCTTAGAGTGCAATAATAAAAAGGATGTATGACCCTATAAAAATAAGCCAAAGGTATGAGTTGAAGGCACTCACAGAACTAATCAATGTAAAAAGTAACAAGGCCAACTTCATTAATATTCAGAGAAATACATTTTAAAAGAGAAAATTGCAATTTTTTACCTATCAGATTGATCAGTGCTTTCTGTTATCTGGTACTTAAACAAAGAAAAAATGATCTATTTAAGCCAAGTAGAAATAGCTGTGTTGGATTTCTAGAAAGATAACATGTTGACTTCCTTCAACATATTCTTTCTAAAATGGATTTTAAAGGGCACATTTATCCATATTTAATGAAAGTGTCCAAATATTAAAAAATAGAATAATACAGTAAGGTTCCTAGTACTCATCAACTAGATTCAACATTTATCAAGATTCTAAGGCAATTTTGATCAATTTTTTTTTTTTTTACTTTATAACCTAATCTTAGATATAATGCAAATATATAGTATATTGCAAAAGACTTATGTGCAAATGACTTGGCCCTGCACTTCAACTTCTGGGATATTATTCTAAGATAATCTGGAATTTGAATATTGATTTATGTTCCAGATGTTAAAAACAATTGAAAATAGCCTAAAAGTTTACTTTTTCTAAATGAATATTTATGTTATTCATAAAATCAGGCAGAAATGAGTTGCTCTGCTTAACCAAAGAGTTGGGACTCAGTCCAAATCATTAGACTCCAATAGCCCTGCTCTTTTCACAGCTTTTCCTAAAAACTAACAGGTATTGGCTCAGTGATTTCATACTTGGATTCATATCTTATAAAAGCTCTGAGGTTGATGCTACAGTTACCCCTATTTCCCAGAAAAGGATGAGTAAATGCCTCAATACTAACACACTGAAGTCACTAGCATCTGGGCGCCCAGCCTCCAGAGCTTCCATGTTAAAGTACTAAGCCAATTACTGCTATGCCAAAATAAGAAAATAGAACTGCTTAAAAAATGGAATTAATAAAGCATGAATCCAGAATGATGAATCCTGACAACATGTCTATTATTTAATTAGCTTTGTGTTGTTTTTTTCAAAAAGGCATTTATTTTTCTTTTTAATTTGATTTTCATATTGTCTAACTAAAGCACATGACCTATACACATTTGGGAAGAGCCTGATCTGTAGAGAAAAAATATATTTCAGTTCTTGCGTAGGACTGAACCTTCGTACAAGACTTTTTCTTGTTGTTTATAAATATTTATAATAAAATATAGTTAAAATATATTTTAAATAAACTTTAAAATAAAATATAAAAAATATAGTGGGAATTCTAATAATTACAAGACAGGATGCTTTGTACACATGGGACCACTGTGGTAGTTAACTGTTCAAAAGTTGTTGACAGGCAGTTTTAACTCTCTGACGCTGGAAATGTTCTTTTTTCACAAACATGCTATTGGAATAAAGTAAAAAAAATAAAATATAGTTATAGTTTTATAATAAAATATATTTTATAATAAAATATAGTAAAAATAAAACTATAACTTTTATAATAAAATATAGTTTATTTATATTAAAATAAAATATAGTTAATAAAATAAAATTTAAAAACCTTACAAAGCCAATGTATGCGTTAAAAATTATTGCACACCAACAGTTTTGTAACTACCTCCATACTATGAAGTAGAATTTTGCCAACTCCCCGAAAGTGTTTTCCGTGTGTTCCTTCTTAATTATAACTTCTTCCTTCTCTCATAAGTAACCACTATCCTATCTTTATAGTAATCATTTTTATTAGTTTTTTTATCACTCAAATGTGCAACTGTAGGCACTTTAGTTTTAGTGTTGTCTATTTATTTTAATATGATACATCTTTTAAGTCTCTCTTAATCTGTAGTTCTCTCTCCATTCTTTTTTTCTTACAATTTATCAGCATAATATTATTTTAAAAATCATCCTTCATAGGTGGTGACAGGCTTTGCCTGTAAATAAATTCAGCTGTTGAACATGAGTAGTTATTCTGTGTTCAAAGATGCATGAATCAAATCACCCTTTAAACCTCAACAAATAACTCTTCATTTCAGGTCCCCTAATGTGAATACTTCTCAATCTTTATTTATTTTAATACTAATTTGGGGAGGAAAATTGCTTGGAAATTAAATTTTAAAGTTTATTACATCTTATGAAATAAAAGTGGTCGCATAGATAAAATAAGGCTATCGGGAGTCTTAATTACAGGTAGCAGAAGCTCACTATGGTTAGCTAATGAACAAAGGGATATTTGCTATAATGACCCAAGACTGTTTCAGAGGATCAAAAGCTTTAACTGAGTGGACATCAGTAGTAGAATGCTCTAGGCCAGTGCATCATGAATTAATTTGGCTGCAAATTATCTGAGGACTTTATGGAAATTTAGATTCTGATGCAACAGAGCTGGAGTGGGGCCAGAGATCCTGTCCTTCTGATGACCTCCAAGCTGAGGTCAATGCTATTGGCCCATGAAATACTCTTTGAGTAATGAGAGACCACTCATCAACTATGTCCTTCTGAGTGATTTCATGTTCCTTGCTATGGATGCTTTCACTGTATTCACCCATCAAAAAGTGGGAGGAAACACATGGTGTGGGAAGGAGGTAACAAAACAGGTATCCTTTATTGAACCCCAAGATGGAAACCCCAAAGAAATTCTTTCTGTTGAACACAGAAACATGGGCTAAAACAATCGCGAGGACTCCAGAGAAATCACACCTGGAAGTAATCCGACTTCCCCTTCTGGCTTCATCTACCATCTTGCCAATATCTTTATCCATACCCTCATCCCTAAATCTGCTCTGCAATTGTATGAAATGAGGTTCATAATAGCAATTAGAATCTGCCTTGAGGGAACAGATAAATCTATTCTATTGCTTCCTCTGTAAATGGAATTATCATTCCTCAAATTTTGTGTATGAGATAGAAAGTTAAAAGCATAGAGCATCCTGGGCTGTCCTGGGTTTATTATTTAATCTTAACTCTGTCTCTCAATTAAGCATGCATTGTTAAATGAAGTAACTCCCAGGCTTAGAAATTATCAAGCAGGTGTTTAAAAGACATCAGTAAGCATTTCTGTTATAGTCTAATTAGTGTTCTAATACATTTTACAGCACAGTCATCATTATTTCTTCTTCATTAGTTGCTAATATATTGCATAATGCATCTTATTATAAAAATGTCCTTATACCAAGTTTGGGAAAATATGGCTACCCACAAGGAAAAAATGCTACAAATATGTACACTTTATTCTCATAAACATACAAATTAAAGATAAATATACAAAACAGCTTGTAATCCAGATAATATATATTTCTATGTGACAAAATAAGCTTGTAAATATTTATGTTTATCCAGTTCTATTTACACTGAATTGCAGAATGAACTTTATATAGTTAGAAGGATGAGCTGAAGTTACTGCCATCATTGTCAGGGAACTACTTAGTAATTAAAATGAAGTATTCACTTCTCCCCTACACACTCCCACCACCACACACATAGTTTGGCTGAACATTTTTATACAGATGGAAATCAGGTTACAGGAGGGTGAGCCCTGAAAAGGTGATATAGGGTGTATTAAACCAGAGGAGCCCGGGTCTGGTTGCTTTTGCCTGTAATCACAACACTTTGAGAAGCTGAGGTGGGTGGATTGTCTTGAGCCGAGGAGTTCTAGACTAGCCTGGGCACCTGGCTGGTCCAGAACTCCTGGGAGACCCTGTTTCTACAAAATATAAAAAATAAATTAGCCAGGCACGGTAGCACCCACCTGTGATCCCAGCTAGTCTAGAGGCTGACCAGAAGGTCAAGACTGCAGTGAGCTGTGATCGTGCCACTGCACTCCAGCCTGGGTGATAAAGTAAGACCCTATCTCAAACAAAACAAAACAGGAAAAAAAAGGAAGAAACAAGAAGCCACCCTATCATTTGGTTACAAGGGCTACTTGGAGGCTGGTGGTGTAGGTATGAACCTCAGATCCTTTATAGAACAGTCTGTGTAGTCACACTTCCTCTTTAACTTCTACTTGACTGTACTTGAGTTACACTTCCTCTACTTAACTTCTACTTGAGTTACTTGACTGTAGTATGTCGGTCAGCTAGGTCAATTTGGGAATAGCTCCTCTTTAAATAAAACAAAATCCATGCTCTCCAAGGTATAGCCTTTTAAAAAAAAAATCAGCAGATGGAGAAAAGATGTGGCAATGAGCATCCAACAAAGGTACCTAGCTCTGAGGTTTGCAGACTCCATTGGTTATCCTGAGACAATCAGTATTCTAGGTATGATACAGCTTCACAAGCTCGCTGTCTAATCCTCATTCCCAAGCCCCTAGTCTGTCTGCCTTTGGCATTGGCTGGAAGTGTGAAAAGCAAAGATAAAAATTCAAACGAAGCATGATTTAATGTAGTATTATATTTTGCATTAGATTAAACATTTTTATGGCTTTTCTTTAAATGGTGTTCATTGTTCTTATTATAAAAATAATAAAAGGTCATTGTAACAGTTATGAGAAACCAAAAAGTATAAAGAAAATAAAAGCAATGTGTAACCTCAAAAAAAATTTAACCATAACTAAGATATCCTCTAGCATATGTATTCTTAAAGGACAGAAGAGAGATACTAAAAAAAATCTCTCCTTAGGGAGAAATAAAATTTAAGTTAAAATTAATTAATTAGAAATAATTTAAATTTAATATAAATTTCCTCCTGGTGCAATGTTACTAGCAAAAAAAAAAAAAGTTGGAAAACACTGCCCTAGTACTAGTAGACACAAGTTTAAGAGCCAGAAGCTCAAATTGCAAATTCAGCAAATATTTGTTAAACACCTGTCATGTTTGGTACAGAGTGCTGAGTACTTAAGAAAGTCTAAAAGGAAACAAATTTGTCCCTCTAAATTAGTTAGGATGTTTTGATTTTTCTTACATAACTCCAACAGAAAAATTGTTTGAATAAGTACATTTGTTACTGAACCTACTTGTAGAAGCCCAGTGATATGTCAGCTCTAGGTGTGGCAATTTCCTTAGATCAATTATGTCACCAAAGACATGGAATGTTTCATCTTTCCCTTCTTTTATGATGGCTGATCATTCTAGTTCTGTAAATCCTGTTCTGCAACACAGATTAAGTAAATTGCAAAAATACGAATAGTTACAAGTTCATTTATCACAGTCAAGAAAGTTGAAGCCTGTGAGTTTTCACTTTTTGTGATTGATCTCATGGTTTTTTGCTGCTGCCAAGATTTCAAACCTCATCTTTCCCAGTGTCTCTTTCTTAGCAAAAAGACCTTTCCCCAAGCGCCAGCAGCCCCTCTGTTCATGCCATCTTAATCAGGAATGAGATCCCACACCCTTCACTTCATCAATTGTTAACAAAGAGAATGAAGTTTCCAAAATTGGATTACACAAAACATCTCAAGTATATTCTCTCTTTTTAACAGTTTTTAATTTTGTGTGTGCAAAGCTACTGGCTGAATTAACAAGTTTACGTACAAAAAAATTATGTGAGGAAAACTAAGAACTCACCAAATAAATGCTACATGTTTATATTTATCATCCAGATAAATGATAATCAGCCGGAAATAACAAATGTTTTACATGACTCAGTATGGAAAGTGTTTGAAAAGAAACAAATTATGCAAGTAATAAGAATAAAGAGTATTCAAAAAAAAAGTACCTGAATGCTGTGTATTTTTTATTTAGTTTGCTCTTTTTGCAGCTCATGAATGTGTTGTAATAAATGCTGAGACTCATAGTGTTAAGAATTGAATACATTATTCTTTTTGAGAGTATTTTATTCCAAAATTGTACTCAGCTTACTTAAAAAAAGATTTTTGCAATAAAATTTTGACATGAAGATAAAATCAAATAAAATAAGAGTAAGGAGAGCCCATTTAAAGGAGGAAGAAAATTAATTTGACTGGAAAACTGAGTTTATTTAAAAGGAGCTAAAATTTTATTTTTCAACTTTCTTGCGGTGGATTATAGTAGTGTCTCATAATACTTCTCCCTTAAGTCCCACATTTAAATAACCACCAATTTCTCTCTGGAAATTTATTTCAAGTCTGCCTGCTTTTCTTGGTACACTGCCTTAGTGCAAAGCTTTTTTCTACCTTATATAGATTAATATACATTCCTTATCTTTTATTCTCATCACTGCATTGTGCCCACTACAGTGTATCTTCCATAGCATTGTTAAGAACAGTATTATAAGAAGAAATCTAGTGTTGCTTATGTAACACATAGGCGATGATGGGATAGCTCAGGCTCTGGTCATGGTGTATGATGATATTGTCAGTCTCTGTCCTGATGCATGAAGCTGCTGGAAACCCATCTCACTCAGTTTACATCTCCTTCATTTTGACTCTACGTCATCTACAATATAACCCTTTCCCTGTCCATTGTCCCAAACTCTCTCATCTTCCACCACTCTCTTTACACTCACTGTACCCCATCTGCACTGGCTTTCTTTCCAGTCCTTCAGCAGACCAATAGCTAACAGTTTCTGCTGTAGTTCTTCATATTCCCTCTGATATTGTCATGACTCACTTCTTCTTTATCATCCAATCTTTGCCAAAGACATTGAAAAGGCCTCACCCTATCTAAAAGGCCTTCTTGGATGACCTTCTATTAGGTAGCTCTTAGTCCCTCTCAGCTCCTTACACTGCCCTCACTTCTTTATTCTTAGCTGTTATCAACACCTGTTATATTATATCTATTGTCTGTTTTCTCCTCCTTTTCATCAGGATGGAAGTTCTATGAAAGGGTGGAGTGTATTGTGTTCAGTACGCTGCTATTTTCCCAGCACCTATAAAAGGTTTCATGGCGTTGTAGTTGTTCAATACGTTATCTGATGAATTGATCACTTTGTCATTGTTGAATACATATTACCAGATAAATGAATCAATGAGTTGATTGGGCACTGATGGTAAAGATGGGCTTAGATATACTTATAATGGTGTGGATTACATGTTGGTGAGAAGATAAGAGAAACAAATGAGCTACATTCTTATATTTTAACTAGATATTTGATATTGTTTGACATTGATGAATCTAGCAACATCAGTATAAATGTACTACTTCGTACTTGGAAGCAGTCATTAAAAGCTAAGATTAAAATGATCAAAAGTAACTGATCCTGTGTCCTTGGGGATAGAATGAGGAATGGAGTAGAACTGGACATAGTTGCTTCATATTTGGTACTTCATGTAAATTGTTCTGACATTTTTTTAGTTTAAGTCTCCGAAGTTTCAAATAGGCATCTTTTCTCTTCTTATCACCATGATCCATTTGCAAAAATAATACATAAGAAACATGAATAGGCTGGGCACCGTGGCTCAGCCTATAATCCCAGCACTTTGGGAGGCCAGGGCGGGCAGATCACAAGGTCAAAGATTCGAGACCAGCCTGGACAGTATGGTGAAACTCCATCTCTACTGAAAATTAAAAAATTAGCCAGGCGTCATTGCACATGCCTGTAGTCTCAGCTACTCGGGAGGCTGAGGCAGAAGAATTGCTTGAACCTGGCAGGTGGAGGTTGCTGTGAGCAGAGATCGTGCCGCTGCACTCCAGCCTGGGCTACCGAGCGAGACTCCATCTCAAAAAAAACAAAAAAAACAAAAAAAACAAACAAAAAAAAGAAGAAGCAGCATGAAGATGGCAAAGACTTTAGCAAAAAATCTCTACATGGCAAAGGAAGTCTATAAAATCTTTTAAAGAAAAAGAGAACAATTGATGTAACTGAGTATCTGTGACATTAACTAGCACAAACTGCGCTAGGAGAGGAAATAAATAAAAACAGAAATTCGGGCTAAATTGGTGAAGTAATTTTGCATTATTCATGGCAAGATTTTGGCATTGAAGTTGAGTGCCCAGCATAAATCCATCTAATTTAGTTTTGTAATCCTTCCCTTTGTAAGCCTCCATAATAAAGTCTATAAAGCAAATTATGAAGAAAACTTGTAAATAATCCTAGTTATTTAAGTAGCCTAATGATTTCAGATGATCCCAAGACATAACCTTGTTAATGTATGTTTAAAAATCCGGCAACGTGTAGCTATGATTAAAAAAACCAGTTATATAGAAATGTAAACTGAGGTTAATGAAATCAAAAACTTGAAGACAGGGTCTCGTCTTAGTACCAATGATGCTGAAGATAATAAAGCAATTTAGTAGATGGGGCATGACAATCTGTTTCACAAAATTGTTTTGAATGGATCTCTGGATTTGACAACTTGTTAAAAATAGGCTGGGGAACAATAGAGCTAATATTTGGTCTTGAGGCTCCTCATTCAAGGAAGTTAAGGTCAATAAGTAAAAGCATGACACCACATAGAAATGTCACTCAGTGAAAACTAGATCTGAAATAGCCATTTATTTTGACATATATTGTAGACTAAAGAGTAACACTTGTTTGTTCAGTGTGCAACACATTATTGAATGATGTCAAACAGTATATCAGAGTTGAATGCCAGCCAACCTTTTGACAGACTTTTGATTATCAGGAGAGGAATTGAAGTGTATTTATGGTATGTAGCAGATCTTGTTTAAAAAGAGCCAAGCTGACCTTAAATTAAAATAATATCATGCAGTGGGCAGTACAAAAAGCAGCACAGAATAATCACTATGACATATTGAGAATTAGCCCATACTAACAACATTTTGGATGAAGATATAATTTGTTGCATATGCAAACTATGTTTTCTTACCCTCTCTATCTCTCCAAATGAAAGATATGTTGAAGATTTCTTCATGAGGGCATTGGAGCATGGAGCCAGAAGAAACCAAAATAGAAAGGCAGTTTCATATAGTTGATAATAGCTTAATGTATGGACATGATTTTTGAGTTAACATATTAGTCATCCCATTTACAATTAGTTGTGTGTGAATTTCAATTTGTGCTTATCTGGAATGTTGTTTTCTCTATGAAGTAAGCTGATTGACCTATTTATCAACTAAGTGTAGAAAAGCTATTGTGTTTTATGACCTCTGCAGTTATGTCCATCCATGTTAATGAACCATGAAGGAGGGTTTAAAAACCCATTAAAATAGCAGTGCACTGCATATCTGAATGACAAGGCCTATTCTGTATAAATGACCAAGGTCTCAAATATTGAAAATCCCTTTGTAGTACACAGGCCAAAATAGCTTAAAGGTATGTTTTAGCTGTTGTAAACAACCAAGTTAATATTTGAAGCTCATTATTTTATGAATTACTTTTACCAAATATTTAGAACTGTGTGTTTTTAGAGCTATAGATGACATCTGGTTCAACTTGATGCATTTTACATAATTAAAAATCAATGAGTGTGAGTGACTTCCTAAAAGTGGGTCATACTCCCCTCCCCACTCATCTCCTGGAGTGTAGCGAAATTTACATCACATCATGCTGCCTCTGTTTTCCTTGCCTGTCTTTTCTTGGGTGTCAAATGAAGCTGAGATTCCCGATCTTCCCAGTAAGTTCCTTTGCACTGTTGGGCCCCACATCTGAGCTTTCCTTCTCCCAACAGATAATCTACTATGGCTTGAGGATCTTCAATAAAACATGTAGGGGTAGAGAGCATAGTGATGCACGAATATTTGTACTGAGTTCCCAGCCAGAGTATTCTCTACCTCAAATGATATATTTAGCAGGATATAAATAACCCATGGTTCTCCTGTTTGCATAGGTAAACTCATTTGGTATCTTCATTGCTTCTCTCAACCTAAAAGACAAATTTATTTTTGATAACATCTTATATTCCATTAGTACAAAAGAGGAATGTGTTCACATTAAACAATTCAGAAAAGCATACAAATGCAAAAACAAGAAAATAATTTTGTTTGGAGTAATTGTACAGACCCTGACCTCCCAGTCCCAATCACTGGAGCTGGCACTAACTTTGTGACCTAGTCCCCGTGGTAACCATTTATTGAACCAGGATTAATACTTGACTCAAGGTAGACCAATAATACACTTCTCATTTTTGAAATCAGAACTGCTAGTCAGTCCTCCTGATTGTTGGAAGTGAGAACATGTAAACCTGGGTATAGAGGGGTATTCAACATCTTCAGTGTGTACCCAGAAACAAAGAATGTCAGTCAAGGGAGGATAATAAAGCAGGACTTCGGAGAAGCAGAGGAGTTGACTAGGATGCATTGCGGAAAAAGGAAGAGTCCAATAATGTAACTACTTTCTTTTCCAAAGGCTTTCCATTGTCTAATTCCCACCCCTCATGAGGCCCAATTGTACTTGCACTCTCAACTTCATTTTGATACTCCTAGATTCTTGTAATAAACTCATCTTTTATGCTTAGGCTGACTTCCTATTTCTTCTAGTTACAATAGCCTTTGCAAAGAAATTCCCAAATGCCTTTATTTAGTGATAACCAAAAATCTGTGTCTATACATTAAAACAGGATTATATGGTCATATTATACATAATTTTTAGTGTTCCGCTTTGTTTTATATATTGTAAACATTTTCCATATTATTAAATATTCCTCTTTGAAAATATTTTTAATAGCTTCAAAGTATTCCACTATGTAATTAAGCAAAACTTGATTTATTTAATTCTACTTTGGAGATTTATTTGCTTTTTGACTTTTTACTATTCTAAATTACATTGAGGTAGACATCCTTAGACTGAGTTAATCACATTCAACCATTTAGGAAACATTTCTAGAATTAACTTGACTGCCTCAAATAGTATGAGAACTAAATCTTTTCTAACATGTTGCCAAATTCGAGCTTTTAATTCGACAATTAAAAAATCTCATTATCAAAAAAACTCATTATTAAAAATACAAATATAACCAAAAGATATCTATACTTAGAATAAGGGCTAGCAGTAGAAAATGATTGATGGCTTAATTCAGATAGGCTCAGATTTGACTCCAAGCTCAGCAAGTTATCTCTATACCTCGGTCCCTTGGCTTGAAAGTAGGGTTAATGATGCATACCTGAAAAATCCACTAGGGAGAATAAATAAGAAAATGATGCAATATACCTAGTGTAGAGACTAGCTTACTATCAAAGTTCAATTTTAGAAGATGGTACTTTTAGATATTTTATTGGTAGATATTTTATGTAGGAAGAGATCTAAATCTTCAATCGTGATTCCTATGCTTTATAACTCAACTGCTTACTTAAATTATAGTTTAGTTGTATCATTCCTACATTTAATTAAATCTAATGATTTTGTGAGGGAAGAGCTAAGTGACTTGATAAGAGACTCTCTCTCCAGAGATTTCTGAAGACTTTAATGGAAGTAGAGGCCTTCGGCTAACTGGTTAGGGTTTGGTCTTAAGTGAAGGCCTTATGTGCTTTTAATATGTGAGCAACATCAAGCATCATTTACTGAGCATTCATTCTATTAAAGCGATTTCAGTTATGAGTCCTATGCACAAGTGTCTGGCTTGGTTTTTCTAGGTTAGTCACTTTATTACATAATGGTTTTGTTGTTCATATGTGTATATTTTTCCCAAAAAATCTTTGCTAGCTTTCAGTGATTTATTTTCAGTAGTAAAAAAATATTATAACAACTCCATAATACACAACCCCTAAGGTTTACATCCGGAGTAGCAGGAATAAAAGAGTTTCTTAGAAGTCTCAGAAAGATGATATTTATTGGGTTGCATGGGTATCCCTTGACAGTTGCCAAGGCTAAGATGTGATCATCAGATTGGTTTAAGCCAAAGTCATATGATCCACTCTTGAGCTGAATGAAGAAGGAGTTGGCTCCCGAGAGAAAAATCTAGGTACCTTTATGAGAATAAAATTGAATTAATGCTGACAGAGAAAATGAGCAGATATCCACTGCATTCTAGTACATGGTTCCATTGATAGTTCCTGTCAGATGCCTGAGAACTTTTCCACACACCTGTTAGTCTCTTCCCACCCATAGAATAAATCAAGTCCTATCTATCCTATCTCCTACATTTTTCTGTAGTCTCTTCTCTACAATCTATCAATATGATTATCATCTTGTCTTGTTTTGACAATTGAAAGTCTCCTACCTGATCTCCCTTTAACAACTCTGAATTCCACCTTCCCAATTTTTCACACTACAGACAGAATTATGTCTTTATTTTATTTATTTTATTTTTATTTTTTTGAGACAGGGTCTAACTCTATCCCCCAGGCTGAAGTACAATGGCATGATCATGGCTTATTGCAGCCTTGACTTTGTGAACTCAAGCGATCCTCCCACCTCAGCCTCTCTGTACTCAAGAACCTGGGAAGACAGGCACGGGTCACTACACCTGGCTAATTAAAAAAAAAAAATTATGTAGAGATGGGGGTCCCCTGTGTTTCCAGGCTGGTTTCAAACTCCTGGGCTCAAGGATCCTCTTGCCTCAGGCTCCCAAAGTGTTGAAATTACAGGTGTGAGCCACCATGTCCAACCCAATCATATTTACAATAAGCATATATGAGTTGGCAATTTCCCCATTTAGCTTAAAACCCTTCCAATTCTTCCTTTTACTCTTAAAACATTATTCCAAATTATGGCCTTAAAAAGTCTTGTATGGTCTGATCTCTCCCTCCAGACAGTTTTGCACTTACTACTTCTGTTCTATTCAATCTCATTTTCCTGTTCTTATGACACATCTCACAGTCTTAGCACCATGGTAGGAAAGTCACTTATATTCTTTCTTGTGTCATTTTGTTGAATCTCGAGAATACCGAATGCTATTATTATTCCAATTTTCAGATTAGGAAAGTGAGGCAGACCAAGAAAGTTAATAAATAAGTGGTGAGGCCAAGATTTGAACACAAGGAATCGACCCCTGAGCCTACCTTCTTAACCATTCTACCACACTGCATCTAACTTACCGAGTAATAACTATTGTGTAGTAGTCATAAAAGTTATAATATACTCAGCAATATCTATTTTTCTCTCTGTTTAATTATCAGTTCCTAGCATAATTCTGGGAGTATGGTAGCTACTCAATGCATATTTGTTAAATCACAAATTGTTATTTGGAACTGTTGTCTTAGGGGCCCACAGTGAAAACTTGAGAATTCTTAGCCGGCTGCCTCTGGCAATCCTGGTGTGAAATCACTCTCTGATTCTTCCTTGCTTTAAGCACTTCAGTCCTTTGGGTGGAAAACAGGCTGATGGCTACCTTAAAATGGGGCTTTCCAAACATTTCATCATGGAAGATGCTTTTTTATCATTTTGTGATTATTTACTATATTCATATGGTAGCCCCTTATCTCCCAAGTTTTTTTTTTTTATGTGTATTATAAAGTGCAAGTAAAGCCTAATTGTTTTTCAAAGTTGCATTAACCAGTGAAAAGTAGTGCCCCAGGACTGTTGATTGGAATGAAATAAAAAGGATCTCCATGCAGAATCAAGTCATTTCATCTTAAAAAAAAAAAGAAAAAAAAAGAAAAAGAAATCCAATGATGAAAATAATCAAAATTTTTAATTTCTACATCAAAACTTATTCTGTGTCAGGTACTATACTAAGCATTTCACATGCATTATTGCATTTAATTATTGTAGCAATGATAACACACATATTATTATCTCTATTTTGAAGAAGGGGCAATTAAGGGTTAAAGAGGCCAAATGACTTAAAAGTCACTGTGAAGAAGAGAAGAGGAGATTTAAACCTGGGCAGAACTGCACTCTTAAGGACATAATATAACTTCTCCCAGTATTCAACATCTTGTTTTTCTTAAATGTCACTATTGTCATTTATTACACAGTTTCTATTAAACCCTTAAAATAACCAAAGGGAGTGCAGTATTTCCCAATGTTATTGGGGCCTCAGGATGGAAACCACTAGTCTAATGTCCTTTATGTAGTATACGCCAGTGATTTTAGGCTGTTATGTATCTATTATCTTTTATTTCTGAGAACATCAGCCTGATTTTCCCTTTTTGAAATACCCTGTCTCCATAGCATAGCTGTGTTAATGAGATCAATCAAACTGCTATATCGTACTCTGGGCCAGAAGTGGGACTGGGCCCAACGAAAGTCAATTAGATTATTTCTCCTTGGGATTTAAATATTTAGATTAGTTGTAGAGGACAAAAATAAAGGGTTCAAACTGATTTATTCCAATGGTGACCCTGTAAATAATGCCATTAGTTATTGCTATCTCGAAACCCAGAATTACCCTGATTCATATCCTTTTAGAGAAAAAGTCATTCTTTTCATTCTGTGAATTATCCTATTTCCTTCAAATTGACTTTGGTGTGTGAGTGTGTGTGTATGTAAGAGAGAGTGAGAGAGAGAGAGAGCATACATGTCCAGATAGAGTATCTTTCTGTGGTTGTAACCAAGAAAGTCACAGAATTTGCTTTTTCTTGAGCTATTCTCTTTTTTTCTCAATTCTTCCTTTATGGCCAGCAACCTCTGTTTTTACTCTTCTCCCAAATTTAAGTCAGAAAGCAAAGGCAACAGAGAGATCTAATAAAATATGGAAGAACTAATCAAAATTACTTGAACGTACTACATGTTTTCTTATTTCCAGATTTCAGATCTATTGGTCAAAAATACAAGGTTTACCTAGCTTATCTCTATGGTCTAGTGTATAGTTTTAGAGTTTTTAATTTTGGAGGATCTGAAGCCTTATTTTTGGTCACTGCCAGGATACTATTCAGACTGAAAATCTAGTGTGACATATTTTAAAACCTGATATAAAGTTGTTCATTCAAATTCCATTTCAAAACATAACTAGGTTGACACAAGCCAAATGTTCTCAGCTATCAAAAGACAAGTTCTATCTTATGAAATTATATTTCAAGCACCAACTTAAAAGTGTATTCATCAGAAAATCAGCAAAACACTAGCTAGTGTGAAAAATAGCCATGGTTTGGAACCAGTTTTGCTCTATGAAATTTTAGGTTATACAGCCTTCTCAGCATGTGGCCATTTCTCCTGAGAATCAATTATCAGACACCACTTCAGCTAATTTTGCAATAATAATTAAACAAGCATTTTACCCCTAAAAGACAAATTTTACATTTTTTTGCTCATGATTTCCTTGAAATACCTCTTTCCCTGGGTAGAGTTGTTTGACTTTAAAAACCAGTAGCATCAGTATAATCCTTAGAATCTAATAAAGATTCCATCAGTGTAAAATCATTATCCTTAGGCAGAAAGAGAACCAATTCAATTATAATGTTGGTTGAAAAATTGAAAGCCTTTTTAACTTGAGGGTGGAAAAGTTGTAGTACATATTAAAATGGTTAGTACAAAATTCGTGCATCTCGGCTAACAAATGCTAATATGTTCTTTTGTTACCCTCTAATTTATATGATTCATGTAAGCCTCCAGCCAGTGAAACTTGTTCTAAATTTCATGTGCATTAAAAAATAGCAAAGCAATGAATTGTGAAGTTATTAACATTCATGTCTACTTGCATTATTAAGCCATACACATCAAATCTGGTAGTACAAGGAAAGAAATGTCATAATGAAGTACAACAACGTTTAATCAAGAGAATTTCTAAAGGTCATCAAAGCACCATATGATACCCGTCCATGCATAACTGCAATCCGAAATAAATATCCAATGTGACACAATAAGAAAAAGTCCAATAACTGTTCCATGTACTGTTTCTGTTAAGGAAAGGATTTACCATTCTAATGTTGGAGGTAAAACTGATTCTGGTCCCAAATCATATATGCTGCTTCCTAAACTAATTACAGATTAACAAGGAGATAAGAGAGTACTAGCACAAAGGACATTTGTCTACTTATTTACCTTCTACAAGTGAGTAGATGACTGATGATCCCAATACAAGCTTTAAAAGAGCTATTCAACTTTCATTGTCTCTGGGAGCCACAGGCTGCACAATTTAAGTGACAAATAATTTACTAATATTTTCTTACTTGTAATGGTGGTTTAGGTGCTTCAGGACAAGTATTCCCATCTTAACACTTAAAAGCTGCAAATATTTGACCCCTCTAAATATTTTATATTAACATTCTAAGGACTAATATGCTTTCTCACTTTGTTATGAGGCTTTAGTGAGGAAGAATAACAGAATAAATGGCCATATAACTGCCTCACGTTAGATATAGTCATATGTCTATTTTTAATACTTGCAGATTTTGCAATTGCTATAAAGGTGATTATAGTTTGTGCAGTTGGAAAGACCAACAAGGGAACTAAACCAAATTTAAGATGGTTAATGTTGATTTGTGCCTGGAACCACTGTTTATTGCAACTATTGCTTTTTACTGCTGCCCTTCACACTTGAATTTGACCCTGCAGTCATAGCCAAAGAAGGCCTTCTTCATTCTTTTATAGACTCATGCCAGGCTAGGCCATCTTTTACCATTTCCCAGGAGACTCTGGGGACACAACCTAATTAGTAAATAGGCTCCAGGTTTTCCTTAAAGACTTTCTTTTGCTGCTTCTGTTTCCCAGAACTCTCTTTCCTCCCTGCCCAGCTCCTCCTGCTCCCATCCCAAAGCATTTGCTCTGTTTTACCAGCAAGACTGGTTCACATGTCCTCTCTATCTATTGCCCGGATGCAAACTAAAGAGGAGAGATTCTTGGATCATATTACTTAAAGATTCTAAAAATTCTAGTTGAATAAGCTCATGATTGGAGGGCTAAATATGTAAAATTCGATGTACAAAAAAAGTTTTTATTAGATTAAAAAAAATTTAGTTCTATTTCCTCCATTCAATATATGTTTGTTGAATAGCTGCTTTGTTCTGTGGTGAATACATTATATTATTTGACTTTTGAAATTAATTTATTTATTTATTTATTTATTTATTTGAGACAGAGTCTCGCTCTGTCGCCCAGGCTGGAGTGCAGTGACGCAATCTCGGCTCACTGCAAGCTCCACCTCCTGGGTTCACACCATTCTCCTGCCTCAGCCTCCTGAGTAGCTGGGACTACAGGCGCCTGCCACCACACCCAGCTAATTTTTTGTATTTTTAGTAGAGACGGGGTTACACCATGTTAGCCAGGATGGTCTCGATCTCCTGACCTCGTCATCCGCCCGCCTTGGCCTCCCAAAGTGCTGGGATTACAAGCCCTAGCCCACCACGCCCAGGCGACTTTTTAAAATTTTATTGAAGTATTTTATATACATAGACACACACACACGTACAGTATACATGTCATAATTGAAGAACATGTTTTCTCAAAGTAAATATATCCATATAACCATCACCTATAGGTTTAATAAAAATAACATTATCAGTCTCCCTAAAAGTACCCCCAAGCTATCTCCCAGTCACACTATTGACCAAGGATAACCACTCTTCTGACTTTTAACAATATAGCTTGGTTTGCCCATTTTTCTACTTTATATACAGGGATTCATATGGTATATATACTCTTGTGTTGTATATGTTGCTGAACATTGGGCGATTCATCCATATTGAATGTAGTTGTCAACCATTCACTCTCCTTTCTGTAAAGTTTTGCTTTATGTGATCGTTCCAGAGGTTATCTATACTTTCTGGTATGGAAAGGCATTTTGTTATTTTCCAGTAGGAGGGTATTACAAGTGATGCTGCTGTGGATCACTGAGTATATGTCTTTTATTAAATGTATTAACACGTAAGTTTAAGGAGTATAATCCCAAAAGTGGAACTGCTGGGCTGTGGGCTACGTAGCAGATACAAAGGCAGGGGTAATTTTAACAGACCTGTCCTGGGTTAAATCTCCTTAAATGGCAATGTGATGTTAGAACTCAGGTAAAATAGCCATTCAGGAAAATACTGAATGTCAGTTAAATTATTATTTAAATTGTCTGGAAGCAGTATGAAATTGTAGCAAAAACTAGGTCTAGGATTAGACAGACTGGGTCCAAATCCCATCTTTGTCAGTTTAGGAAAGTTATTGAACTTTCTGTCTGTCATTTTCTTTATTTAAAAAATGAATACAATAGAGTTCACCCCATAAGCAAGTTATGAGAATTATGAGATAATACATCTAAAGTCCTTAGAACAATGTCCAAGTAAGTGCTCAACTGTTGGCCATTATGATTGTTTTATTTATATGAATTCCAAAAGATAATTTCCCAGGCTGTAGACTCAACCAAAAGGATGCAATTATAATATTAGAGCTCATAATTATGGTATGAGATTACCTAACAACCAGATTCCCTGAGAAATATTAGAATTATAGATGAGTTAATCAAATTTCATGAGTGAGTAGAATACCTGTCTTTTGTTTTCCAGAACAAATCTCTTAAATATGACCTACATATGTAAGCTCATATGTGCAGCTCAAAAATCTCCTGGGTGAAGCCCTTTCTAAATCCCATCCTCTCATCCCAATGTTCCCCTCACCTCTCTATATAACCCCTAACTTGTATTTAGTCTATGCTATTCTTAACTCACTCTACTGCAGTTATCTATACTTATATAAGCTCCCTGTTTTAAGCTGAGGGCATCTAGAGTACAGGATCAGTATGTTCAACATAGGATAGATATTTAACGAGTTTTAGCTGACTTAAAAAGATAACAGAATTTATTGATGTTCAGTAACATTATCTTCCTCTACACTGTGTTGCTGGTGGAATCCTTGACCCTGAAACTTTCAGTGGAGTCATCAACATTAAGAAAGTAAAATCTGCTTTCCAAAAATTTCAAATGTATTTTTAAACAAAATTAATACATTTGGTTATAATTGAAATAATGCTATATATATACCAGATGCATTAAGATTTAAATAGAGTTGTACAGACTAATTGTAAAAATGACCTATCATTGTAAAGTGAAAAATGTATTCTAACATAGAAACAAAAGCCTTAAAATGGAATTCTAGAATGTAATTTATTTATAAACAAGTTCTGATTTACTATATGTGATAGAAAAAAAAAATCTTAAATGGAATGCAATATTTGGGGAATAACTTATACCCTTCAGTGTCCTGAAGTTATACTGTGATCGGAAATGTCTCAAAAGAGTGGTAAGTTATTCATTATTCCATAGCTCTTAATTTTTCTAGATTGGACTCTATTGATATATGTGCACTTGTGTACACACACTCCACCCTACAATGAGCATACACAGGTCTCAGTCACTTCGAGCTGACAGTATTGAAGACAACTGAGCTAGCAGATTCAGCGTGTTTGTGGTTTATTTGCTCTGTGGCACTGAGTATTGATTAATGACATAATAAATCTTTTTGAGACTTACTTTTCCCTGCCAACACACTATTTTGAAATGAGATCTACAAGCATGAGTAGAGGTGATGAGATGCATGTCAAATAAGATAAGTTGGTCTCAGCTGGCAACTGATGAATAAATGCTTTTGGGGAGTTACCTTGTAGCTTTTCCTCATCTGTACCTGTAAAATTGTTTTTCAAAGCCATCCTCAGATGCTTTCATTAGTTCCTATTGTATTTATTCAGATTTAAAACTTTCCACTATGCTTATATGATCTTAGGAAATAATCTCAAAAGGTTGATACTGTAACAGGTAATTCTATTCATTCTGGGACTATTAATTTTAACTCAATGGTATCAAAGGGCATCCTGTTATTAAAAGCGTAGGTGGGGATTTAGGAACAAATGCACTCAAACTAAGGGAAGAAAGAGACCCTCTCATATTGTTTTATATTGTTTTATACTCAGTACCTGTTTTAAGAAAAAACAAGGAATTGAAACCAAAGACAGGCAGCCCGGCGCCAGGCCCAAAACCAGGCCTGGACCTGCCTGGCCTAAACCTAGTAGTTAAAAATCAACTCCTGACTTAAAAACCGATGTTATCCATTGACTCCCGGCATTATATAAAAGAACATTGTGAAACTCCCTGCTCTGTGTCTGTTTCACTCTGACCACCGGAGCATGCAGCCCATGTCACGTACCCACTGCTCGCTCAAATCAATCACGACCCTTTCATGTGAAATCTTTAGTGTTGTGAGCCCTTAAAAGGGACAGAAATTGTGCACTCAGAGAGCTCGGATTTTAAGGCAGTAGCTTGCTGATGCTCCCAGCTGAATAAAACCCCTTCCTTCTACAACTCGGTGTCTGAGAGGTTTTGTCTGCGGCTCGTCCTGCTACAAAATCTTGCTCCTGTCTCTTGCTAGTTGTGTGACTTTGAACTAAATCTCAGTTTCCTTATTTACAACATGGAATTTTGCCACTAGAGAGTAATTAAGAGTTGTTATAATGTATGTAAGGCATTTAGTACAGTGCCTTGCACATGATAAAGATTCAACGCACAGGAGGAAGTGTTTTGCTCTTTTCAATAAGGAGAACAATGTCTGCCACCAACATTCATTCCATTTAACCATCATTCATGAACTCCTCTCACATGCCAAGCACTGAGCAAGGTACCAGATATAGGTTGTGGTGAAGTGATAGTAGTGGCTTATCTCCTTTATTACATACTCTAATATTTTATTTCCAAATAGGATACACATTGATTATTACTTAATATATCAAATTATAAAATATTGTATTTATACAAGGGCATGAAATCAGATAACTGGAAGTTAACAAAGTGACATGAAACCAACTCTCAATGGACTTGAAGGCTGGAACAGTGATTCTTAATCAAAAGTGATGTATCAGTAGGATGCAGTGGCTCATGCCTGCAATCCCAGCACTTTAAGAGGCCAAGGTAGGAGGATTGCCTAAGAACAGGGGGTCCAAGATCAGCCTGGCAAACGTAACAAGACTCTGTCTGTACAAAAAATTAAAAGTTAGCCAGGCATGGTGAAGAGGGTATGAAACGGAAGAATATTTTATTTTCTTTGTTTCTAGTGGTTCCCAGCAATCCTCATTTTTCTTTAGTTTGTATCTGCATCTCTCCAACCTCTGCCTCCATTTTCGCATGGCCTTCTTTGTGCATATCTCTATTTGTCCTCTCCTCTTCTTATGAGGACATTAGTCTTTGGATTTTGAGCTCCCACCACTGCCAATAGTCATATAACCTCATCTTAAATAACTACATCTGCAAAGACTCTATTTCCAAATAAGGTGACATTCTGAGGGTTTTGGTGGAGATTGATTTGGGGGGATCTATTCAACCTACTATATCTGCTATTATGTATGCAATTCTGTATAGAAATAGGAATGTTTACATGTACAACGTACACACAGAAAAGAATGGTCTTGCAAAATGGAGTTTTCCAGCACTGTGTCTTTAAACACTAAAATTAGATGCAGCATAGTAAGACACTAAACTAATAACAGCTATAAGACATGAACTAACTTATATTACCATCCCTACCTCATGCATGATAAGCAGCATTGTCTTCATTATTTTTTTCCACTCTGTCTTACATGTAGTTGATTCCATTTTACCAAATGATGTTTGATGTGTATTTTCCCAAGAAAAATAATGATGCATCATTGTACTTATTTTACCTTTTGTGTTTTTCTCTAGGTATCTAAATATTTCTATTAAAATGAATATTATTATTTTATAAGATTCAAAATGTTCTAAACTTTATTTTGCCAATTTCAAATTTTTTTGACCTTGCTGTATCTCATTATTCTATTGTCAAGCTTTTTTTTGGAAATTTAAAATTATCATTGTAAAAAAATATTCATTATAAATCATATATTGAGATCTTATACATGATATTTTAGATTAGTATTCATAAAAATTTTTTAGATTAAATTAATTGACTTCTACATCAAGTGATGGTGAAAATATTTGTTAAATAAGGTGCCTAAAAATGCTATACACCAAGAGTGATAAAAAATTAATCTAATACAAAAATAAAAAAGCAAACTAGAAATACATCTGGAATGGCATAGTAAGGCCCTTCAAAAATCTGCTTTTTCATAACAAGAATACTTACAAAAATAGTAAAATTCAACTTTTTCAAAACTCAGAAAATTTATCAAAATCTTACAATAATAATAGAAATTGTTATTCAGGAAAAACAGCTGAATATAATTAAGAATAGCAAATACATTATGGCATTTTACCTTGCTCTGTTTATATCTCCCTACCCCCACCTCTTTGGTAGCCTTGAATATCAGCAGCTTTGGAAACATGGTATATGAAAACTACTGACCTAGCAGGAACAAGAGGAACAAAATGGGTCCAAAGCTCCCCTAAAAATTACATGCCTAGAGAAGTATTACTATTTGACCTATCTGATAGCTCTCTGGAAAAGCTCCATTTTCTTGGCTTGCATTTATTTGATTGAGTCCAAATTTATTCCATAGGAAAAGAATTACCCCTGGGGTGTTTGTTGAAAATAATCAGGAGCAATTGCTTAACCTTGCAGCAACCTGAAACAGCAATACCAGTAACAGCAAATAAGACATTGCTCAAGAAAACGTAAAAAGAAAAACTGAGACATGAGATGTTATAAGGGTCTTTAGAAAGCTCTGGTATATTTTGGATGATATCAAAGGTTGTGCATATGTGGAGGGCTATGCACATGCCCAGAAAAGTCCTGAGAAGGTCCTAATCTCTCAGCTTTGGCTGACCTTGAAGCTCTGCACAAAAAGGAAGTGAAGGCAAAGGCAGAGTTATAAACTGTTGAGCTTTGAAGGTGTACACAAGCACACACAGAGTCTCTTGGCAAAGGCCGAGATGTGTTCATCCAAGACAGTGAAGAAAATATGTGTCCAATGATTAGCTGACCATCGAACTAATTGAGCTGAGACTTCAGTGGCATATGACAAAAAGTACATACTTTACATAAGTAGCCCAGGAAAGTCATTAAACATAAATCTTCTATAACAACAACAACAACCAAAAACATAACACACACTGAAGGGGATGAATATAATTTCCAGAGTTATCACATCAAATTATTTAATTTATCCATTGTTTGACAAAGCATATTCCCCATAAACAGGAAATAAAGCAATCAAAAGGAAAAATCCCTGAAGAAGCTCAGACAGTGGACTTACTAGTCAAAGTCTTTTAATGAGCTATTATAAATATGTTCAAAAAAAAAAAAAAACCATGTTTAAATAATTAAGGGAAAGGAAAGTGCCTAAGAAATAAAAGATGGAAGTTATTTAAAAAAACAAATAAAAAATCTGGGGTGGAAAATTAAAACAACTGAAGAGAAAAATTCACTACAGAGGCTCGACAGCAGATCTGAGTTGGCAAAAAAAAAAAAAAAAAATCAGTGAACTTGAAAATGGGTCAGTTGGGAATATCCATCAGAGAACAAAAGAAACAAGAATGAAGAAAAACGAACAGAGCCACAGGAACCTGTGGGACACCATCAAGTATCCAATAGATGCATAATTAGACTTCTAGAAGTAGAGGGGAGATAAAGCAGCAGAAAGAAAATTTAAAGAAATAATGGGCGAAAACATTCAAAATTTGATAAAAAACATGAATCTACACATACAGGAAACTCAACAAATTCCAAGCCTTTGAACCCAAAAAGATCTAAGCCTGGATGCATTATAGTTAAAAAGTCAAAAACAAGAAAAATCTTCAAAGCAGCAAGATGGAAGTGAGTTATGAAGTACAAGGGATTCTGGGTAAGATTAATAGTTGCTTTTTCATCATACATCAAGGAGGCCAAAATTATTCTCCTATTATTAGCAAATAAGAAGGTTTAAGGGGTAAGGAGTAAAAGTTGGTGTTCTGGCTGAAAATAAGAGCACAAGAATTGGCATTACCCTTGCTTGCTGATTGGAATTACAAATAGTCATGGGAGTTGAGATTAATGAACCATCTGAAGAACAGAACGATTGAAAAGAACGTTTCATTTCGGATTTTTATTATTTGGTGAGGCATCTTCCCAATGTCTCTTTGGACCGACTGGTATCACATGCTTACTTTTACTAGGGTAAGTCAAATTAAGGCAAATAATCTAGGAGTATATAATGACAGATGCCAACTGTGTGGAGATACATGGGTATTAAATGTTTGAAATAGGCTTATAGACTGCTGCAACTATCCATAGAGCTTTATCCTTAGAATTGTCAGACACCAAACCCCTTTAATTTATCGTTTGCATTTGTTTGAGTTCATTGTTTGGTATGGGTTTCAAAAGGAAATAGTCTGGATGCAAAAAAAAAATCCAGAAAAGATCTTTGTAACTTGAGATGTCCTGTGACAAAACAACTTCTTCTGAGATCAAGGATAGAGAATACATACAAATCATAATTATTCATAATAGACCAATGGAAAACCTTGCTTAACTTCAGTTAATTAATTCCATCCTCATGAATAAAAAATGGCCTTAATTTGTGCATGCATGATTAGCCACACTTCTGTTTATGAAACAATAAAGCATCAATGGCTTTCTCATCAACATGGAGTCTTTCTAAAAACTCCTGACCCAGGACTCATAATGACACTCAACCTCTCAGCTTTTATACAGTTCATTAGGGTTCCTATCACATTTCATTTTGTAATCTGATTTCATTATTGCAATCATCATTTGGGCCTTTGCTCACTTTTCTCTTTTTATATTACCTGTTTGTCATTTTTGGTTATGTCTCTTTTAACACTTACATAACCATATGAGTGGTCCTTCATCTCCATAGTTTCTGCTTACTTTATTACACATATTGTTGTTGTTGTTTGAGCATGATTGACAGCTGTTTGGGATAAATTCCTGCTAGTACACAGAACAGTTCTTTTTTAGACAATTTTTTAACATAGTAGGTGTATATATTTATGGGGCACATGTGACATTTTGATACAGGCATAAGATGCATAATAATGGCGGGGTACCCATCACCTCAAGCCTTTATCCTTTCTTTATGTTACAGACTATCCAATTCTATCATTCAACATATTTTTAAACGTACAAAAAATTGTCCATTGTAATTACTCTGTTGTGCCATCACCTACTAGTGTTACTCATTCTATCTAATAATATTTTTGGAACCCCAGCACCATTCCTGGAAAAAAGTTTTCTCAAAATGTGTTTGCTGGGTGAATGAATAGCTACACTTCATACACAAAGAAAATGCAGGAACAGAAAATCAAATATAGCATGTTCTCACTGAGAAGTGGGAGCTAAACAATGAGCACATATGAACTCAAAGAAGGGAATAACAGATACAGGAGTCTACTTGAGGGTGGAGGGTGAGAGGAGGGCGAAGACAAAAAAACTACCTATTGTGTGCTGTGCTTATTACTTGTGTGATGAAATAATCTGTATACTAAACCCCTGCAACACACAATTTACCTACGTAATAATCCCCCAAGCCTATAATAAAAGTTTTTTTAATAAAGAAAAAGTAAATAAAACTGTGTATTTTAATTCTTCTTGGATTTGCTAGGATTAATGTGCTTACCAGATGGTCAAAAATTTGATAAGATTTTAAAGATAATATATCACAATTTTATATTAAAACTTTTTATTGTGTATATTTATGGCATATAATGTGATATTTTGATCTATTTATATTTTATAGATTCAGTCAGGCTAATTAACATGTCCATCACCCCACCAACTTAATTTTTTGTGATAAGAATGTTAAAAATCTATTCTTTTAGCAATTTTTGCAGAAATACAAATACCGTATAATCTTATTTATATGAAGTATCTAAAAAAAGTCAATCTCACAGAAACAGAGAATAGAAAGAATGGAGAGAGGGGAACGGGGAAAAAAAGAAAATATAATCTCTTTTACAAAATTTGGTTGTCCCTTTCTTGGGCTATAGTTTCTTGTTTTCTACATACATGTTATAGCTGATTTCTAGTAACCAATCAATATCCACTCTGAAATTTGAAAGCAGATACCTCACTTCCTCATCTGTAAAATGGAATAAAAATAGCCTTACCTCTTAGAGCTGTTAAAAGGATTACATCATTTATTATATGGAAACAGCCTTGCATATAAATGAATTTATTCTACAGATGTGAGTGAGGGGCTATTACTAGGGATACATCAAAGAACTAAGAGATACAATTCCTACCCTTGCAGATCTTATCAACTCTTAACAATTTGAAGGCATGACCTGTGTATACAAGTAAACTTGCCACTAGGCCAGATAAAATACAAAATAATGTATTTTTAAGGTTGACTTGTGAGTACTAAGAAAAGCAGTAGCTATTGCTTAAAGTGACTGTGAATTCAATTGAAAATTCACAGAGGACTCAACTCATTCCCATTATACTTGTGCGACCTGCAAACTATAAAAATGACAAATATGATGACTGACTTTTGAGTCTAAATAGTCCATCTGTGGATTGCAGGAATGACACTTGGCTTAAAGCACCCCATATGGGAAGCTTTAAGGAGTTTAATTGACCACAAGATCAATATGAGGACATATTATGATATGGATACATGAAAAAAAGAAGCTATTTCTTTTATTTTAATTTTAAGGCTCTCTTAGCAGTATATATTCCAGAATAAGTGTGGTGATGCTCTGGCTCAATTTTGTGCCAGATATTGTATGATTCTCACAACTCAGAAAGAAATATAAATAAACCAGAAATGATTCTAAAGAAGATAAATCTGTATACAGATGTGTGAAATATAATGTTACATGGTAAAAGAGAAATTCTTAAAGACACTCAAGATCTGAGATGCAGAGATGATTTGAGGGAAAAATAAGAGCTGAAGGATCACTCTAGAGGAGGAGAGATATATTAGTTCAGCTGTGCCCAAATGGGCAGAAGTCAGATCAAAGGAGTCAAGTTCGAGAAATGCAGTTTTATGCTGAAACTGAAGAAAAGTAGAAAGAAAATGAAGTCTATGCACTTGTGTAATTTCTGAACTTAGAACCTATAGAGGGCTTCCCATGAAGGTCGGAGGAAGGCACTCCCAGTCTCTCTTCTTTTGAAAGCATAGCTCCTTCTGACTTTTATCTCATTTTCAAGATCTGTTGACTAATGTTTTGAGTAAGTTTACATAAACTTGAAGCATGTAACTTAAGAACAAATAAAAATAAATGTAGATAATCTTCCAAATAGCAGGTTCTATTATTGCTACTGCTAATAAGAAACAGTTACTTTCTCTTCAGAAACTACCAGTTAGTTGATTGGTGAACCTTGAAATTCATTTTTCCCTTTAAAAAGCAATGCTTTAAGTAAGTCATGGTCAATTATCCTCAAAGCCTCTTTAAATCATAAAGTCAATGAGGACTGAGATCCAGAGAATGAGGGTGACCCATAACAGGGTACCCCTTTCTTGAATGCTGTGTTGACACTGGATATGGCAAATAGGTTTCTTATCTTAGATCAACTTCATTAGGTTGGAAACAACTACCTACATATCTGTGTTTAGAAGGATTCTGAAGCAGAGTCATGACTACTGGGAAAAGTACCATGATAAGCATTGTCTCCATTGGCAGAGAAGCTATTTTCTTACACAACACATCACATACCAGACATTCCTGATGAAATCAAAAGAGTCATTCATCCTGGTGGGTTCTGATTCATTCTTGCAGGTTTCAGTTTGTCCTGGACCCCCTATTTCACATCTAGCTTTCCCCTGGAGGCTAACCTAGCCACCCTATAACAAGTGAAGCCCAAAACCAGATACAGAAGCCACAGACTTGAATTGACCTCTCCACCATCTCCCACCTTTGCATAAGGTCCATACATGGTTCCTAGTGGTCTGATTGAACCCTGATTGATACACAGGATTAAAAACCTACACAGAATGGAAACATGTGAAAGTTTGAACAAAACTAAAAATATTTTCTATTCATTAATAGTCCCTAATGAGAACACACACCCAATGGTTTTGTGCACTAAAAAAAACATTAAGGCAACACAAAGACCTCCTTAGGCTCTTGTTTCAGCTGAAAGATGACACAGGCCATACAGTTGACTGCCATGTTATCGTGAATAGGAAACACTGACACACACTTCAGGTGTTCCAGATGGCCAGGTTGATTGTTTATTGATTAGGTGAAATGAAATTTTCTGTGAAGCTTTATTTCTAAATATTGATTGGAAGTTTATGTCAATAATAATATATGTACCCTGTACAAGAGTAAGATGCAACACCTTTATTTGTGGGGAAAAAAAGAGGAATCAGATCCTTTTGTCTTATCACATGTGTGAAAAGATTTTTTAAATGTACAAGTATTAACTTTTAAAAACATACATTGAAAGACGTGGAAATACCGCCTTAAATGATTTTTCCTCTTCAGGTTTATTAATTACAAGAAATAATAGATATAGTTATAACATACAATGTATGTTTTTCTTATGATTTCCTAATAAATATAGGGAACTGGTGGGAAAAAATTCACTTCTCTTTCTTTCTCTTTTGTTCTCTCACTCTCTCCACAGGAAAAATACCTTGAATGAATAATGTAAGGAATCTGTCCATTTAGTAGAATGATACGTTTTTATAAATCTCCCACCCAGTAGTGAACAGTTTACAGGGTAGGAAAAGTTCTCATGTTTACCTGAAGTTACTGTGAAAAAGTTCTTAAGAAACTGCAGCATTTCTGCTTACCTAATGCAGCTCCATTTCTACAACTAGTTTGAAGAAGATGCCAAAATTCATATCTGAAAATAGGTAAATAATAGTTTTCCTATTCCTGAAATGTGTGCATAACTCAAACTCAATTTTAGCTGAGGGACAAAAACGGAATTCAGAGTTCACAGTGAGTTTGCTTCATGAATGCAGCAGCATTTTGGCATTTTGAACTGTATGCTCAATTTCCTACTTTTAAAATATCCCAAAATTCATCAAGCATTAAGCCCCGCTGGGTAGTGACAAAATGTGCATCCAGCAATGCCCACAGAGTGGCCAAGTCTTTTCCTTAGGGATATTCCTAATTAAATCTGGTTGGTGCCTGCAAGTGGCTTAAATTGTTCTATACAAAGAGTACCATGAATTCTGAATCTCCATAGGGGTGAAAGAAAATGTTGTGTGCTAAAAAGAGGAAAAACTCACTGCAAATAAGGAAAAATGAAGATGTCTTCTGGATTGATCAAGTAAAAAGGGAATTCAAGGATTTCAGGTTTAATCTTCTCTTCCTATTCTGCTTAGAGTTCAGTCTTTTTCTTGATCTCTCCAGCTGAATCATTCTTAAAACTTCAGGATGCATCAGAATTATCTGGGAAACTTGGTCCTACCTGATTAATATAAACGATTAAAATCCTATACAGGATGGAAACAGATGTGAAAGTTGGAACAAAACTAATAATGCTTTCTATTTATTGATTGTCCCTAACAAGAACAGACACTCAATGGTTTCGTGCACTAAATAAACATTAAGCAACACAAAGGCCTACTTAGGTTTCTGCTTCAGCTGAAAGATGACACAGTCCACACAGCTGACTGCTGTGTTACTGTGAATAGGAAACACTGACACACACTTCAGGTGTTCCAATGGCCAAGTAAAAAATAAAAATGCAGGTTTTCAGGGCTTCCACCACATGAACTGAAACCAGAATAAATCCTGGGAATCTGTTTTATACTAAGAGCTTCAGAAATGATGGTACATGGTACAGCTTGAGCGTGATAAATGGCAGTGAAAAACTCCTAACCAATAACATAAAAGCTTAAAGTGAAAAATACAAAAAAATACTCAGTGAAGAATTAGCACAGTGGAATCCTAGATACCCTCATGGCATAATTCTGTACTTTTGATAGCATTAGTAACCATAAGAAAGAAGGTTTTAACCCCTTCTGTCTGTGGACAACACCAGGTATTTAAGAAAAATGCCAATTCTTAGGCCTGCCCTTTCCTCCAGAGATATTATTCAATACATTTGACCTGGAATCCAAGAATGTTGAAACCACCCCCGAGGAAATTTTATAAAATTGATTAAGGTAATAAAATAAAATCCAACTAGTCTACTAGTCTTGTAGCACAATAGCATCAATCATGAAGCCAGCTTGCCCTTTGGCCCACTTCCTTGTATCTGGTCACTGCTTACTACCCTAGGATAATGTAACCCTTGTCACAAGACTCTTTGTTTATTTTCTGTTCTATAGATAAATTATAAAACATTGTGAGATGACAAACTTTCCATTTGAGTTTCTCCTTTAGTTCTGCATACTGATAAAACTATTAATGCCGGCTGGTCTGAAGAGCCCAGCAAGGAGTTGACTCATGGAAGAATGCAGTTTTCACATCCTGATGATTTCATCCTCCTTACCCTGTCCAATTGGTGATTTGTTTTCTAGCCCATTGCTCTCCATGAGCCCCTTAAAAACCCTTGCCCTGAACCCCTAGAGAAGACAGATTTGAAGCTTGAGGATTCCTCACATCTTGTGATTATTAAACTGTTTCTCTGTTGCAAACCCCACTGTCTCAGTGTATTGGTATGTTGCTGTGCATTGGGCATATGAACCTGGCAGTACTGTAACAGTGTCTACTGTTAGCTCAACCCTATATAATTCTGCTGTGGGTGATTTATGGAGTACACTTGGCAACGTTCTGCCTAAGGGATGCTATTAACACAATATGGACACCAAATATGAGATTATAATAGTTTATGTATTCAATGATTAGACACCCCTCCTTAACACCAGAGGAAGGGGCTCTTTTCCTGAAAATCTTTTATGCCATCACAAATTAATTGGGAAGAAAAGAATCCACAGTATGCTGTGAACTACATAGAGTTTTTAAATTTTATTTTCTGTTTTTCCACATCATACATGAACATTTGTTCTTTCCATTAAGCACCTCTCAACCTAGCAAAAAAAGAATTTAAATAATTCCATAATTTTTAAAAAATAAAAAACAAAAATGCTTTGCTCATGAATTTAAATAGTCCTGTGTTATCTCTGTCTCCAGGGATCAAATAGTGTCATCAGGACTCAGTTTCTCCCCATTCCCTCTTTAGTTTCTGCATGCTAACTTCTTCTTCTGATATTAGGCTCTTCACTTTCATGACAAATGTGGTTGTAGGAGCTCCATTCTCATAGACCCTTGGGTTCAAATCCAGTAGAAACAACTAGAATCTTGTCAGCTAGTTCCTGCAAAATCTTGAGTGTTACTCTCATTGGACAAGTTTAGATCATGTGGTTGAAGGAAAGTGATATAAAGATTGGCTTAGCCTTGGCCTACGTGTTTTGAGGGGAATGACACTCCCCCCAAGGTGATACATATCGAGAGAGGATAAGAGGTGCATCCAGTTAGTTGATTCAATTGGTTGCAACTGGCTGTTATTGCCAGAGGGAGGAGGGATGGATCGGGAGAGACATCCCCAGGAAATATCCACTATAATACTGTGTGTGCCCAGAAGCAAGTTGACACAATATGCAGGGTTTGTGCCTGCAAAGTTGCCAGGGAACTTGATTTGAAAGAGACAATTTAATATTTTGAACTTTCTTGCTAGCAAACACAGTAAAAGAAGTACTAGAGGTAACAGAATTTGGAGTTTTTAATTAAGCTAGCTTAAGTATTATCTTGTTGGGATATTTGGTTTGTACTTGATCTTGCAGCCACTTCCCTAGCATATGCTGTGAGGAATCTTGTGTTGTCTCAGTCGATATACACGTAACCCTTTCCTAGGGGTTCTTAACCTTATTTTGTGCTAGAGACCCCTTTGGCTGTCTAGAGAAACCTATGGACTCCTTATCAGAAAAATGTTTTAAAAGCATGAAATAAAAAAAGATAGGATTATAGAGAAAACAATTATATTAAAATAGTTACCATTATAAACAAATGTGTGATATAAGAAATGAAAGCTGTTTTAGTAATACACTACATTGGTTGGTAAAAATAAATATTTTTTTTTTCCTTTTTGCTATCTCAGTTCATAGACCCACTGTATTTCGGGGAGTGTCTATGGACTCCACATTAAGAATTCCTATAACATAGATGCTGGTAGTCTCTTAGCAAAGATAACCATGTAACTCCCCAGTTGAAAGCTTTCCAGTTGTTCACAACTTCCCTCCAGATAAAGTCTAAAATCCTTAGCATGACAAACAGGCTCTATTACCACCCAAACAGACTCAGTCTCTCAAGTTCCCCCACCTTGTACTGTAAGCTCAAACCACGGACAGGGGGCATACTGTTTCAGAAATGAGCAGCATTTTTTCA
>NW_012105198.1:1478920-1494012 GCF_000951045.1 Mandrillus leucophaeus
CTTCTTCTGATATTAGGCTCTTCACTTTCATGACAAATGTGGTTGTAGGAGCTCCATTCTCATAGACCCTTGGGTTCAAATCCAGTAGAAACAACTAGAATCTTGTCAGCTAGTTCCTGCAAAATCTTGAGTGTTACTCTCATTGGACAAGTTTAGATCATGTGGTTGAAGGAAAGTGATATAAAGATTGGCTTAGCCTTGGCCTACGTGTTTTGAGGGGAATGACACTCCCCCCAAGGTGATACATATCGAGAGAGGATAAGAGGTGCATCCAATTAGTTGATTCAATTGGTTGCAACTGGCTGTTATTGCCAGAGGGAGGAGGGATGGATCGGGAGAGACATCCCCAGGAAATATCCACTATAATACTGTGTGTGCCCAGAAGCAAGTTGACACAATATGCAGGGTTTGTGCCTGCAAAGTTGCCAGGGAACTTGATTTGAAAGAGACAATTTAATATTTTGAACTTTCTTGCTAGCAAACACAGTAAAAGAAGTACTAGAGATAACAGAATTTGGAGTTTTTAATTAAGCTAGCTTAAGTATTATCTTGTTGGGATATTTGGTTTGTACTTGATCTTGCAGCCACTTCCCTAGCATATGCTGTGAGGAATCTTGTGTTGTCTCAGTCGATATACACGTAACCCTTTCCTAGGGGTTCTTAACCTTATTTTGTGCTAGAGACCCCTTTGGCTGTCTAGAGAAACCTATGGACTCCTTATCAGAAAAATGTTTTAAAAGCATGAAATAAAAAAAGATAGGATTATAGAGAAAACAATTATATTAAAATAGTTACCATTATAAACAAATGTGTGATATAAGAAATGAAAGCTGTTTTAGTAATACACTACATTGGTTGGTAAAAATAAATATTTTTTTTTTCCTTTTTGCTATCTCAGTTCATAGACCCACTGTATTTCGGGGAGTGTCTATGGACTCCACATTAAGAATTCCTATCACATAGACGCTGGTAGCTTCTTAGCAAAGATAACCATGTAACTCCCCAGTTGAAAGCTTTCCAGTTGTTCACAACTTCCCTCCAGATAAAGTCTAAAATCCTTAGCATGACAAACAGGCTCTATTACCACCCAAACAGACTCAGTCTCTCAAGTTCCCCCACCTTGTACTGTAAGCTCAAACCACGGACAGGGGGCATACTGTTTCAGAAATGAGCAGCATTTTTTCACATCTAGGCATTAACACACAGTGGGCACCTGCCTGAACAAGCTCTACCTCTCTCTTCACTATTTTACCAGGCAGAATCTTCCTCATCCCCTAGGATTCAGGGGATGAGGAAGTTATAATAGTTTATGTATTCAATGATTAGTCACCCCTCCTTAACACCAGAAGAAGGGGCTCTTCTCCTGAAAATCTTTTATGCCATCACAAATTAATGTCTTAATTCTGTCTTAATTCCATTTAAGACAGAGATGGCACTCCTGTGTAGCACTTACATTCTGTACACGTTAATAAACCAGAGAATCAGTAAGAGCAAAACATCAGGAAAGGTCTCACATGTAATAGAACATTTACCTTCTTAGCTACTCCTAGTAATGACCAGTTGTCAAGCAAAGGTCTCCTCTACATAGTAAGTGCCCATATAATTAAAAAGGTTTCAAAACATTTTTCAATTCTTGTGTCAAATGCTGGTGTGAAAATAATTGTAGTCTTATATTTAATAATGTGTAAGTTGAGATTGAAACAGATTATTGAGCCAGAGAAGAGTGAACTTTCTGTGCATTTGTGTTTACTTTAAATTGCATCAACAACTGGACAATAAGGCTAACTCTTTATAGCTATGTATAATTTATGATATTCTAGGTACAGTTTTCAGCATGTTTTGAATATCATCTCATTTTATCCTCATAGCAACTGTATAAGATAGCTATTATTATTATTATCCTTGTTTTGAGGAAACATGGTTTGAGAAGTTGAAAAACTTGCCTAAGGCCACATAGCTGGTAAGGAATTTGAGTCCAGGAGGTAAGGGGTCAGAGCCCTCATTCTTAACGACTGTGGCATAATCTAATGTTGAGTCTTATCAACAAACTCCCATTTCACCTATGCATATAATGGAAATGCGTATGTATGCATACTAATACATATGTATACATACATAGTTTTTGCATAAACTGTCCTTATCATGTTTTTCTGTTTAAACATCCTGACAGCTGTGTATATTTCATGTTAACAAGTCTGTATCTCCAGAAATTGGTAACATTTTAGCCAGGAATAGATATAGAAGTTAATGTTCTAGTTGTGCGTGAGCCATTCCCCCTCTTTTTTTTTTTTTTTTTTTACCTGTACTGATTCTCCACCTTAGCAATTTTTGCCAGAATGTCTTGAACCAGCGCTAGAGTAATAGTTATCATGGAATATGGAGATAACAGTCCCGCATTGAAATCTTAACTGTTTCCTGAACCTTAGGAACTAACCTAATTACCTTACACCTCAAGCTCCTCATGAGTAAAAATGGGCAGCATGAACCCTGAGAAAACATAAAACTAAAAGAAAAAAACGTAGCCATATTTTGAGTTTTTTACTTCCATTTCTATTTGATACAATTTAGGAACTTGAAGTATGAGTTTCCTTTAAGGCAAAATGCATTCTGTCTCTTGCAGTCCTTTATATAATGGCCACTTTTCTATACTCTTAGAAAAGCAGAGGTTTATATACGAATTTATTTCCCGGGCTTTATTTTTTACTTATTTAGTTTTTTACTTTTATTTTAGTCTCCACGTTACGTGTAAAGGTTTGTTACATAGGTACACTGGTATCATGAGGGTTTGTTGTATAGATTATTTCATCACCCAGGTATTAAAACTAGTATCCAATAGTTACCTTTTTTGCTCTTCAGCCTCCTCTCATCCTCCACCCTCAAATAGATTCCAGTTTCCTTCTTTGTGTTCATAAGTTCTCCATTCAGCTCCCACTTATAAGTGAGAACATTTGTTATTTGGTTTTCTGTTCCTATGTTAGTTTGCTGAGGATAGTAGCCCCCAGATTCATCCATGTTCCTGTGAAAGACATGATCTCATCTTTTTTATGGCTGCATAGTATTCCATGGTGTGTATATACCACATTTTCTTTATCCAATCCATCACTGATGGGCATTTAAGTTCATTCTATGTCTTTGTTATTATGAATAGTGCAGCAATGAAAAGTCGTGTGGATGTGTTTTTGTTGCTGTTTTGTTTTGTTTTGTTTTGTGTGTTTGTTTGTTTGTTTTGAGATGGAGTCTTGTTCTGTTGCCCAGGCTCAAGTGCAGTGGCACAATCTCTGCTCACTGCAACTTCTGCCTCCCGGGCTCAAGTGATTCTCCTGTCTCAGCCTCCCAAGTAGCTGGGATTATAGTTGTGCCCCAACACACCCAGCTACTTTTTGTATTTTTATTAGAAACACAATTTCACCATGTTGGCCAAGCTGGTCTTGAATTCCTGACCTCAAGTGATCTGCCCAACATGGCCTCCCAAAGCACTGGGATTATAGGCATGAGCCACCATGCCTGACCTTCATGTGTCTTTATAATAGAATGATTTATACTCCTCTGGGTTTAGACCCAGTAATGGGATTGCTCCTAGGCTTTATTATTCTAATTCCCCTTTGTGATTCTTGTCACATCTCAATATCACCTATTCAGAATACTGTTAATTATTCTTCTAAATTGATTTGCTTTTTATTTATGTAATTAATTTAAAGGAAAACGTTATAATATCTGTAAACCCACTGGGTCAATATTTTTTCCTTTATCATATTAAGATAAATAAAATGCCAGATAAAAGCATTGGAAATGAGCGTTTAAATTATAACATCTCACATACCAATAGGGGTGCACATACCTCTTTTTGGGAAATGTTGGCCTGAGCTTGTCGCCTAAAAGAGACCACTGTCAAATCTCTGCTATCTAAAGCAACTGGTATGAACAGGGGCCTCCTCACTCCCTGGAGTTTACTGTTGACTTCTCCAGTCCAATGCACACGGCTTACACATGCAGCTTGAACCCATGGCCTCACATATGCACATGCATCCGTCTTTGTTATTGTCAGATACTAAGGACAAAGCCAGCCCTTGGCAAAACTACACAATAAAACAGCTGCGTAACTTAGCATCGCTTTACCTCTTCCTTCTATGTTTTTCTTACCTCTTCTGAATGGTAGCTGCCACTATGCTCCACTTTCCAGGCCTCTTGGAATGCCCAGTTATGGCTTGTCCTCTATAGGCAGAAACTCTTCTGGAGGAGATCATTTTCTTCCATCTATATTCACTATCTCTGTTCTGCCTCAAAACCTCAGAACATAGCTTTCCTGGGTAATAGTCTCTCAGCTACACGGTTGGTGACTCTCTGCTCTAATATACTGATTCTCAATGAGTTTTCTAATTGATAATAATGTGGCCAAATTTCTTAGCCTCAGCTAGAGAGGACTTTGAATTACAATGGTGAATGGCCTTGAATCATTCTTTTATTCTATAATGATTATCTGAGGGAGAAGTTTAATATTCTTACAGGGCAGATTTTTCTCGGATAGAGAAACCTCCAACATCATCCTTCAGGTCATATCACATATAGCCTAGAAATTCTAAATCTTGTGTCATTGAAGTCCCATTAATCTTTCTGCGAAAGAATCTGGGACTTTCAAAGAAATTAACAAGAAAAAAATTCCCTGAAATATTTTTAAGTACCTGTTAGAGTTCTCACTTTTGGTACATTTTACAAATATGAAGCAGAAGTGCAATAGCTGGAAGTAAATTATCTTATATATTCATAATCATTTCTAATGAAAACCTACTGTCTGGCCCAGACTTTTTGTTTTTCTTTCTTTCTTTTTTTTTTTTTTTTTTTTTTGAGACAAAGTCTCACTCTGTCACCCAGGCTGGAGTGTAATGGTGCAATCTCTGATCACTGCAATCTCTGCCTCCCAGGTTCAAGAGATTCTCATGCTTCACCCTCCCGAGTAGCTGAAATTACAGGTGCGTACCACCACACCCTGCTAATTTTTGTATTTTTACTAGAGGCAGGGTTTCACCATGTTGGCCAGGTTGGTCTTGAACTTCTGACTTCAGGTGATCCACCCGCCTCAGCCTCCCAAACTGTTGGGATTACAGGCGTGAGCCACTGCGCCAGGCTAGCCCACACTTTTTTTTGCCTCCTATCTACAGCAACTTGTATCCAGTGGAGAAGCACCAATGGCCATGTAGAGGTAAACTTACAGTGACATAAAGGAAGCTGAGCTGAGTTGCAGGAACTCTCACTTGCCTGGGCCCCTTGCAAGATTCTAGGAGGAGTCCAGCAGTGTGCTCACAATGTGTTCACCACAATGTGTTTTTGTAAAACTTGCAAAAATCATTTTGACTTTAGTTATTTAAGACCACTATCATACCACTGAAACTTGCCCTCCATCATATTTCCTCTCCTGACTGAATGACTTCAGAGTGTCCATGATTGAGTGGGATCTGCTAAAGGAGATTAAGTTTGGGGTACACTTAGTTTGGGTTTATGTGGCTCAAAGTCACTTCCAAGCATCTGATAAAGTTATGAAGTTAGCCATCTGGTTTAAGAATGGCTTTGCGGGAGGCTGAGGCAGGAGAATGGAGTAAACCCAGGAGGCGGAGCTTGCAGTGAGCTGAGATCCAGCCACTGCACTCCAGCCTGGGTCAACAGAACCAGACTCTGCCTCAAAAAAAAAAAAAAAAAAAAAGAATGGCTTCTATGGGGTCCCTACTGGCAATTTTTCTGACATCTTGACTGAAAGGTGCGGGGTAAGATTTATGTCAAAGTATTAATTGTATATTATGGTTTTTTCCTCTGAATTATGTGAGATTTGTGTCATTTGCCAGTTTTTTGATATGCATAATTTGTTGTGATTTTGTTTCTCATTCCAAATAAAACTCTTCTCTTATATCTATCTAGTTTTGTATTAGTAATTTTGTATTTTTCTTTTCTTACTGAGAAGGTCCAAGTTGTATAAGCTTCAAGCCCTAAAATTCTACCTTCGGGCAAAAACTCCCATTTCTCTGGCAAGTGGGACTGCTAAGGCCATTTCAGCAGACTGTTTCTGATGAGACAAATTCTGCAACTGTATTTGGTTTCAGAAATTTCATTTTTGGAATATAAATTGCTTTGTTGTAATGTGGCAATTAATTAGTGGAAATACCCCATGTTATTCATCACTTCTGCCACCACCCACTTCAGCAAGAATATGTACCACAGTGAAGGCTATTTGTTTAATTCTTTTTTATCCAATAAGTTTCACTGTAGTTTGTTTCCTTTATCCTTGGGGCACTCCTCCCAAACTAGTCCCCTTGATATTCACTCTCCATCTTCTCTGCCTTGGAACAATTCTCAAAGATTTAATTAGCTTTTGCATCAGTGAAGCAGTTCTTTGCTTTGGTGCCTCTGTTTGTAAACAAAAATGTCTTTTGTCTTTGGCTACCTAGAGAATTTTCTACACAAAATCCATTTTCTCATGCAGTCTATTATTGTAGAGTTCAGATTGTTGAGTTCAGATTTATGCATACCTGTATTTTTTACTCATAGCTGCCTTACCTCTGGGTCTAAGACTCAGAGACAAATATGGCCTCTTCCATTTCAGTATTGGATTCATTGTGAGTCAAAATACCCAAAATACTTCTCCACATTTCATCTCCAGCTTTCAATACATGGCAAATTCTGTATTTGAGGCATCCTTAAATAAAGTGGTGCATGTTCTTCAAACTTTCAGGATGATTTAAATGCAGTTATAAAATCCACATTTTACAAATCAATGTTTGTTCACATTTCATATTGCCAAAGTGCTATACTCTTATTTTTATAAACATTAGGTGCTTTATTCCATTACGATGATAGACCTATCTTTCTTCATGTCTCTTAAAATGTATCCATCTCTTACTCTCCATCCCAGTGCTTATAAACAATTGCTAGAGTAGATATAATCCAACAATCTTTTATATTTGCCTCTCAAATAAATCTCAATAGATCAATTTTTAATGAAAATAGAATGTTTAGTTTAGCTCGAGTGTAATCTAAACTTCCTTTCATTTTAAAATTTATTATTGAAAATAATTTTAAAATACATTTGTCTATTTCATTGTGTTATCATAACATATTTGACATGACTTAATTAAATCTTATTTAGTGTTTCAGGATTTTATTGGGGATAAGGTTATTATTCTGATCAATTCTAATTGTACAACATTTACAGAAACTGTGAATGTCAGCTGGACAGGGTCCAGGGTCAAATAACTCCAGAACTGACTTGGAAAGTTAAAAAAAGACATGAGGAAAACATGTTCCTTATTTTAGTTTTCCTTCCCAGTAAATTATATAGATTTAAGAAAAGAATATTGTGAATTATTAAAAGAGAAGGTCCCAATTAGAACTTTGTTTCTTATGTACCAGTTTTCAATATGTTAGATTTACTGTCTAAATTACTTTGAGCCCAATATTGATTTGAGTTTGCATTCTATTAGAACACAGTGGTAATAAAAGGGAAAAGCAACTGGAAATATTCTGGTTGGTCTTCAGTAGAACAGTACTAATACCTGAGCTCTCAGCTACTAAGCTGCCCTATTTCCCCAAATGAAATAGCTATTAAATAATAAATATAGCACCCTACATGTACTTTCCTGTTTATGAAGCACATTTACATTCATTGTTTAATTTTATTTCCACAATGACCCAGTGAAAGAAGGAGAGATGATGTTATATTCCCTTTCCACAGAAGATAAAACTGATGCCCTGGGAAATTGATTGATACATGGAAAAAATAATTACAGGTCCACCTTGTTTCATTGCCTTTCTTTTTACTGCACTTCACAGATACTGTATTTTTTAGAAACTGAAGGTCTGTGGCAACCCTGCTTTGAGCAAGTCTATAAGCACCCATTTTGTGTCTCTTTGTCACATTTTTGTAATTCTCACACTAGTTTAAAATTCACCATTATAATTATATCTTCCATGGTGATCTTCAATCAGTGATCCTTGGTGTTACTATTGTAATTGTTTTGGGGAGCCATGAACTACACCCACATAAGAAAGAGAATGTAATCAATACATGTGTTTGCTCTGCTTGCTCCGCCCGTTTCCCATCTCTTCCCTTGTCTTGGGTCTTCCTCTTACCCAAGACTCCATAATATTGAATTTAGGCCAATTTATAACCCTATAGTGACCACTATGTGTTCAAATGAAAGGAAGAGTTGTATGTCTCTCCCTTAGAATCGAAAGCTAGAAATGATTAAACTTAGTGAGGAAACGACGTTGAAAGTTAAGATAGGAGGAAAGCTAGGCCTGTTGCACCAAACAGCTACGTTGTGAATGCAAAGGAAAGGTTTTTGAAGGAAATTAGAATTGCTCCCCAGTGAATACACAAATGATAAAAATGCAAGATAGCCTTATTGCTGATTGATATGGAGAAAGTTTTAGTGGTTTGGATAGAAGATCGAACTAGCCACAGCATACCCTTATTAAGCCAAGGATTAATCCATAGCAAAGCCTTGCCTCTCTTCAATTCTATAAAGGCTGAGAGAGGTGAGGCAGCTGCAGAAGAAAAGCCAGCAGAGGTTGGTTTATGATGTTTAAGGCAAGAAGCCATCTCCACAACATGGCAGTGCAAGATGAAGCAGCAAGTGCTCTTGGAGAAGCTATAGCAAGTTTTCCAGAAGATCTAGCTAAGATCATTGAGGAAGGTGGCCACACTAAACAACAAATTTTCAGTGCGGGTGAAATAAGCTTCTATTGAAAGAAGATGCCATCTAAAACTTTCATAACTAGAGAGAAGAAGTCAATACCTGGCTTCAAAGCTTCAATGGATAGACTGACTCTTGTCAGGGGCTTATGCCCTGATTTTAAAGCCAATGTTAATTTACCATTCTGAAAATCTTGGGACCCTTGAGAATTATGCTAAATCTATCCTGGAACCCTTAAGAAGTATAGTAAATCTATCCTGCCTGTGCCCTTTGAATGGAATAACAGGTCAGCCATGGCGGCTCATGCCTGTAATCCCAGCACTTTGGGAGTCTGAGGCAGGTGGTTCACTTGAAGTCAGGAGTTCCAGACCAGCCTGGCCAACATAGTGAAAATTTGTCTCTACTAAAAATACAAAAATTATACTTCTCTGATGATGGGTGCACCAAAATCTCATAAATCACCACTAAAGAACTTATTCATGTAACCAAATACTGCCTGTACTGAAATAACTTATGGAAAAGTAAAATAAAATTTAAAAATTAAAAAAAATTAACTAGGCATGGTGGTGGGCAACTGTGGTCCCAGCTATTCAGGGGCTGAGGCAGGAGAATTGCTTGAACCCAGGAGGCAGAGGCTGCAGTGAGTCAAGATCACACCACTACATTCCAGCTTGGATGATAGAACGAGACTCCATATCAAAAATGAATAAAAAATAAAAATAAAAAAAATGGAATCACAAAGCCTGGATGACAGCATGTCTGTTTACAGTATAGTTTGCTGAATATTTTAAACCTACTGTTGAGAACTACTACTCAGAAAAAAGATTTCTTTTAAAATATTACTGCTTATTGACAAGACATTTAGTCACCTAAGTAAAGCTTTGATGAAGATATACAAGTAGATTAATGTTGGTTTTATGCCTGTTAACACAATATCCATTCTGTAGCCCAGGGATCCAAGAGTAATTTCCTTTTTTTCTTTCTTTCTTTCTTTTTATTTTTTATTTTTTATTTTTTGTTTTTGAGTTGGGGTCTCACTCTGTCACCCAGGCTAGAGTGCAGTGGTGCAATCTCGGCTCACTGCAAGCTCTGCCCCTCAGGTTCATGCCATTCTCCTGCCCCAGCCTCCCGAGTAGCTGGGACTACAGGTGCCTGCCACCACGCCCAGCTAATTTTTTTCTATTTTTAGTAGAAATGGGATTTCACCATGTTAGGCAGGATGGTCTCGATCTCCTGACCTCGTGATGTGCCCCCCTCGGCCTCTCAAAGTGCTGGCATGAGCCACCATGCCCAGCCCCAAGAGTCATTTCAACTTTCAAGTCTTACAATTTAAAAACATTTCATAAGTCTGTAGGTGCCATAGATGGTGATTCCAATGATGGATCTGGGCAAAGTAAATGAAAAACCTTCCGAAAAGGATTCACTATTCTAGATGTCATTAAGAATGTTCATGATTCATGAGAAGAGGTCAAAATATCAACATTAGCAGGACTTTTGGAAGAAGGTGAATCCAACCCTCATGGATGACTTTGAGAGATTCAAGACTTCAGTGGAGGAAACTTCAAATGTGGTGGAAAGAGCAAGAGAAGTAGAATTAGAAGTGGAGCCTGAATATGTGGCTAAATTTCTTCAATCTCTTAATCAAAGTTTAATGGATAAGTTTAATTGCTTCTTATGGATGAGCAAATAAAGTGGTTTTTTGAGATGAAATCTACTTCTGGAGAAGATGGTGTGAACATTGTTGACATGACAACAAAGGATTTAGAATATTACTTAAATTTAGTTGATAAAGCAGTAGCAGGATTTAAAAGGATTGACTTCAAATATGAAAGAAGTTCTCTGGCTATCAAACAGCATCATATGCTACAGAGAAATCTTCAGTGAAATTAAGAGTCAATCAATGCTGCAAACTTTATTGTTGTCTTATTTTAATAAGTTGCCACAGCCACTCCAGCCTTCAGCAACCACCACCCTGATCAGTCAGCAGCTATCAACACTGAAGCAAGACCCTGCATCAGTAAAAAGATTACAACTCACTGAAGGTTCATATAATCATTAGCCTTTTTAAGCAATATAGTATTTTTAAATTAACATATGTACTTTTTTTAAACAAAATGCTATTACATACTTAATAGGCAACAGTATAGCATAAACGTAACTTTTATACATGGTGGGAAACCAAAAATTCATGTGACTCAGTTTATTTTGATATTTGCTTTATTGTGGTGGTCTGGAGCTGAATCCACGATATCTGAGAAATATGCCTGCATTCCCAAAGGTAAACTTATTTATTGTTAAATGCAGTACATTGTATATAATTCAAAGTTATAAAAATGTATAAGATGAAAAGTGAATCTCTGTCTCTTGTCTTGCATCCATCTGGATGATTTTCTCCAGAGTCAACTGTTATTGCTGAGGTCTTGTTTATCCTTCCAGAGATGTGGAATAGCCCTTGGGCTAAATAAAGTTTCGTGGAACACAGCCACACCCATCCATTTATGTATTGTGTATGTCAGCTTATTTTCTACAACAACAGAGTAGTTGCAACAGAAACCACCTGCTTCACAAAGTCCAAAATATTTGTCATTTGTTCTTTTACAGAAAAAGCTCACCAAAATCTGGTCGATACAATCAAATGCATATATAGGGGTGTGTGTGTGTGTGTGCATATATATATATACACGTATATATATACAGATATATCCATTTTTTACTGATTTTATAAAACTAAACATACTGTTTTAAACCTTGGTTTTTTAAACATTAACAATAATCTGGCAATCACCTCAAATCAGTATACATAAATCTGCCTTACCCTTTGCAACTATTTACTGGGTTCTAGCACTTTACATAATTGCTTTAGTTGAGTTCTCACAAGATCTTATTTTAAAATGCAAATAGTGAAGCTCAGAATTAAGTGACTTACATTTAACTCTCCAGTAGTAAGAGGTTGAGACCTTATGCCTGTCACTCCAAGACTTGAATATTAGTCGTGGGCAATCTGTATGTTCTTTGCTGAAGACTGACTGAATTAGAGAATAATGTCATGTTCATTTGTGGACCCCTGTCCACGCAGAGGTGAATGTTTCTTGTGAGTAGGCTGTTGACTTGCTTTGCTGGGAAAGTGGCTAAATCCTGAGGGTTATGCATTTTAAACATGCTCAGCCAGTCCATATTGGCCTTTTTAGCTTTGACCTCTGGATTAGTAGTTCTCACACTGTCCATCACATCCCCTGGATAATTCAACAAGTCTGCAAAGTAGCTACAAACTCTTTTGACCACTCAGAGTGAATCATGATGTGGATATGGATCCTATTATGACAATTACATGGTATCAATTACCTCTTCTAAGACACTCAAATTCTTAATAAAGTGAAAATTAGGTGTTGTTAAAATTACCTTTGAAAATCTGCCATGTTTCTCATAGAGGTTACAGGCATATTGTTTCTCGGTAGGCCCAACCCAGTCAGTTTTTCCTCCAGTGCTATTCTGATGGTTGAGGAATAGACAAAGATGTTAGCAGGTGTTTAGGAAAAATGTTGTATATAAGTACTTAATCTTGTTCATTAGAATCATTGCCTGTGTGGCCAGATGCTCACATTATGAGAAGCTGTTGGCAACTCAGAAGAGTGAGAAAAGAGCATATTCACTTCTTCTATCTCATGATCATTTCAGGACATGATTTACTGAGTGGGAAGAGTGAGAAGAATTGCAAATTCTAACCAAATTATTTTTTCCTTTAATTTCTCATGCTTCAATTCTTCAATTTGTCTAAATTAAATGTCTTAACAACTCTTTAAATTTTTTTTCATATTTGAAACTTTTCCCATTATATGTTTTTGCAGCCAATAAATACTAAAAGTTCACCTACTAATATTGAGGGATTTACAGAAGACTTTTCCACACTAAATGCCACTTGTCACGGACTGTTTCAAATGGCCCGATCTTTTCCAAGGAATTCTGACCATTTTCTAGCTTCCCCAAACCAGACAGACTGTGCCCTCTTTTAGGGGTAAATAAAACACAAGACATCAAAATTTATGAAACCTCTCCTTAGTGCCTAGGGAATACAGACATCAAATGATACATAAATGAAAGTTTTTGAGATCATCATTTAACTATTAATAATATAATCTGGTATTTGACAGTCAAGAAAAGCAAATGTTATTTAAGGGCCAAGGTAATGCCATTCTAATGAAATTCCAGAAAAAATTATGCCACTATAAGCAATGCTTGTAATCATTTGGTTTGGGCAAATGATTATAATATTCTCCATAGCCTATGATTGAGGACTTGCTTAAAATAATATCTCTTGTCCACTAGTACGTATGAGTAACAGGCTGTATTTCATTATAATGAAAAGAGGTTAACATATGAGAGTCTTTGCAAGAGTTTCTAAACTCTCTCAGACACATCTTTCCTAATCAAAGTGAGTGGAGTTGGAAGAATCTGTTTTCTTGTAAAAATAGTAATTTTCCTATAAAGTACTTGGGAGATCAATGATGGATAATAAGTCCAAATTATTAGGAAATATGATGCTATCAATTTTCTTAAAAATGGGACTTGAAAATACCATTCCACGTTGTATACCATTAATTTAAAAAACTTGTTAAAGGTGGAAAAACATTTCTTCAGTATTTTGCTGTCATGCATTTTGTGTGATCCTTATCATCAAAGAAAAGAAAGGGGAACTAGGCAACTATGTTATCGCTTGTATTGTGTTGATTTTTCAGTTAGTGTTAAAAAAGAAGCCTGCAACATCACAATATATACCTGCAGAAAGCTTTATGTGTAAGATAGTTTGGTTTCATTGTAGAACCTAAGAAACAGAATGCATTTCCAAAGAGAAAAAATATGTAATTCTTTATGGAAGAACCCTACTAAATCATATATGCTGTTATCAACCTTCAGGTTTTCAGTTTTGGCTGTAAATCACTTGGAGCTTATACAATAAATTTCCTAAGTCAATATTAAGACATTCAAATTCAGAGTCACAAGATTGAGAATTTCATGATAATGTCTGCCACCACAATTCTATAAGAATTTCATTTTTATTTAAAATTAGTCTTGATGAACAAACCTGAAAGGATCATAGATAATTTCCTTTGAGCTCCATAAGTACACTTTGCAGACAAATCCACAGACAAATCACTAGAGCAACTCTCAAGAAAGTTGGGTACCTGTTTTTGCCATGAACATAGCAGAAACTGTACCTGCCAAATAGGCCTGCCCGCCCCTACATTTCTTGGTCTTCCTTGGAATGAGGCTAGGGTCACATCATTAGTTCCAGCCAATGGATAATGCCCAGAAAAGATGTGTCAATTGGGGACCAAGAGAGTTAAGAGAATGTACCTCCTCCCCATGTCTCTTTTTCTGCCTTTGCAGCCTTACAAGCCATGGTAATATGGCTCTAAAATGGAAGAGGGATACCCAACCCACTAGATTTTATGTCTGAGAGAAAAGGACCCAGGAGCCTCTACGGTTTTGAAGATTTGTCTGATATGACAGCTAATATGAATTATCCACTGATACAGTTAACAAATAGTTCATCTTATTTTTTATTGAACTTTTATATTAGGGTAAACAATATTTGCTCATCTCAAAAATAAAATAAGTCTTATAAAAATATCTTGTAACACCTAATATTTGTAAATTGCCCAGGCCAACGATGTATGTTGGAAAAAGTTGTTTTAAACTGTCATAAAAAAATTCATCTGCTCAAATGTAATGTCACAAAGAAATATTGCATTTTCACTAAGATTTTGATCCTCACTCTGGATCCAGCAACAATTTAAGGCCTTCACAACTTACCCAGTTTTCAGTGAAAGATGAGGCAGGGAACTGTTTATTAAAGGGTTCAATGATCTCCTCAAAGAGCTTGCAAAAATTAGCAAAGAGATGCCCATAATGGAAAATGTTTTGTTACAAATCAGCGTGTGATTGAGCTAATAGCTGTGAAGAAGTCATTCAGTGCTTGAAAAAGTTTCAGTTGCGGAGTCAGACTTAGACTTGAATTCTGATTTTAACATCTAATAGCTCTGTGACCTTTGGCAAGCTACTTTACTATTAAATCTCAGTTTCCTCATCTACAAAATGGGAACACTGGTAACAGCCATTCTCACAGCTAGTTAATGAGCTTAGCCATTGGTACAGGGCAAATACAAAGTGAAAGCCAACAAACACATCAATAATAGCTGTATTAACACTTCAGGACAAGAACAGGTGCATGAGTTCAAATAATTAATTTAGTTATTCTACAATATGTATTGAGCACTCACTACATTTAAGACTTGTAATGTTTTCTATGGGCAAAACACAGTTGTCTCAGTGTGGCAAGGATGATGGCTAGGATCCACCCAAAATTCATGCTTCCACTTCAGTTCTACAAAGTTGTTGCTAAAAGGCTTCTGT
>NW_012105198.1:1494062-1505434 GCF_000951045.1 Mandrillus leucophaeus
CAAATAGGCCTGCCCGCCCCTACATTTCTTGGTCTTCCTTGGAATGAGGCTAGGGTCACATCATTAGTTCCAGCCAATGGATAATGCCCAGAAAAGATGTGTCAATTGGGGACCAAGAGAGTTAAGAGAATGTACCTCCTCCCCATGTCTCTTTTTCTGCCTTTGCAGCCTTACAAGCCATGGTAATATGGCTCTAAAATGGAAGAGGGATACCCAACCCACTAGATTTTATGTCTGAGAGAAAAGGACCCAGGAGCCTCTACGGTTTTGAAGATTTGTCTGATATGACAGCTAATATGAATTATCCACTGATACAGTTAACAAATAGTTCATCTTATTTTTTATTGAACTTTTATATTAGGGTAAACAATATTTGCTCATCTCAAAAATAAAATAAGTCTTATAAAAATATCTTGTAACACCTAATATTTGTAAATTGCCCAGGCCAACGATGTATGTTGGAAAAAGTTGTTTTAAACTGTCATAAAAAAATTCATCTGCTCAAATGTAATGTCACAAAGAAATATTGCATTTTCACTAAGATTTTGATCCTCACTCTGGATCCAGCAACAATTTAAGGCCTTCACAACTTACCCAGTTTTCAGTGAAAGATGAGGCAGGGAACTGTTTATTAAAGGGTTCAATGATCTCCTCAAAGAGCTTGCAAAAATTAGCAAAGAGATGCCCATAATGGAAAATGTTTTGTTACAAATCAGCGTGTGATTGAGCTAATAGCTGTGAAGAAGTCATTCAGTGCTTGAAAAAGTTTCAGTTGCGGAGTCAGACTTAGACTTGAATTCTGATTTTAACATCTAATAGCTCTGTGACCTTTGGCAAGCTACTTTACTATTAAATCTCAGTTTCCTCATCTACAAAATGGGAACACTGGTAACAGCCATTCTCACAGCTAGTTAATGAGCTTAGCCATTGGTACAGGGCAAATACAAAGTGAAAGCCAACAAACACATCAATAATAGCTGTATTAACACTTCAGGACAAGAACAGGTGCATGAGTTCAAATAATTAATTTAGTTATTCTACAATATGTATTGAGCACTCACTACATTTAAGACTTGTAATGTTTTCTATGGGCAAAACACAGTTGTCTCAGTGTGGCAAGGATGATGGCTAGGATCCACCCAAAATTCATGCTTCCACTTCAGTTCTACAAAGTTGTTGCTAAAAGGCTTCTGTACAGCATGGAATTAAACATCTTAACTTCCTTTGCATCTCTGTGTGTCCATGTGACTAGTTCTTGCCAGTGGACTAGCAGAGAAACTGTGACTTCTGGGCTGAGGCTTTTGTGAAGCAGGCGTACTTTCTCCACTCTTTCTTTCCTATACAGTAGCTGGTTGCAAAGGATTCCCAGGCCATAGGAAATGATGGAACTATATGATGGACAAAGGCTGAGTCCTTGAAGAACAGACTCAGAAGGAAAACTTCCCACATGGGACTATTCAGTGAACAAAAAATACACATTGACTGTTTTAAACTACTGACATGCAGGAGTTAATTTGTTGTGATAGATTGTGCTACGCTAACTAATATCATCAGCTAGGGCTTTGCCCTAAGTGACATTAGAGTTTATAAGAAACTACTTATTTCAGCAGATTGCCTTATTATTGTTAGCTGATAGAAATGTCTGAGCAGGAAAAGCTTTGGGAAATTGAGAACTTATCACCATAATAGGACAGTTCCTACTTCCTTTTTCTGTGGCGTGCCTTTATTTCCCCCTTGATGATAGAGACCTGGAATGGGATGAAAGTATCAATTCCTTGTCTTTCAGTTTTGTTTCTTCTCCTGTTACTCACTCCTCTACTGGTGAAACTCAAGACTGACTTTAGGAATTTTTCACCACACTATAATGGAACTGTTTGCCACCCTTTCTGTGTTCACTCTCCCATGCTGGTGTGTGGTGGAAAAAAACTGATTCAAGATTTAAATAAGAAGTTAAACAGAAGAATAGAATGTAACCAGAGAGTCAAGATTTCTGTAGTCTATAAATACAAAATGATGTCAAATTAACTTTTAATGCCCACGCTGGAATGACTCAAGCCCTATCTTTAAATGGCCCTTGCAAAATATTTTTTATGTTTTGGTTTTAACTGATCCAACAAAAATGCCTTAAAAATGTAAATATCATTTTCAGGAAATACCTGGCATTTGCTTTCAGGCAGCTATGAACGCTCAGTATTGGTCCAAACTCTCATCTTTGTGGCTTGGCTATAATGTCTCCTATAATTTGTCTCCATGACTTTTACATGACTTTTATTAACAGTCAAGTGGCATACAAAAATAAGCGTTTATTTCTCATGAATCAATATGGTTCAGCTAATCTAGGCCAGGCTCAGCTGGGTGAATCTTCTAATTTTGGCTTGGCTCACTCAGGCATGTGGAGTTGGCAGGGGGTCAGCTGCATTAGACTGGGCTTGGATGGGAACACTCAGCATTGCTCCACATGTCACTCATCTTTCTCCTGAGAGCAATGGGCCAGCGCAGGAATATCCTTCTCTTGACAATGGCAGAAGGACAAGAACATAACCCAATCTGGTAAATAAGTTTTCAAGTTTCTACTTGCATCATGAATGACGGCATCCTGTTGGCCAAAACACATCATATAATCAAATCCAGGTTCTAGGGTAGAACAATGTACTCTTGATGGGAAGGACTGCACAATTACATAGCAATGGCATATATTTCTCTCAGGGTAAAGTATTGATTCTATTAAGGCAATTTACCACAACTATCCCATCATTCCCAACAGAAGACAATTTCTCCATTAAAATCTCCCTTAAACACATACATTTTCCACTGGAAGCTTAGGCTCATTTTTATTAATTTATTAGTAAAAAAAATCTATGCCCTTAACCATAAGTTAACTAGTAGGCAGGAAAGCTATTATTTTAAAGGACTTTATTAAAGTTTCAGCCAATAACAAAATTTATATTTCAAAGAGCATATGTAAATGTGTGTTCATGAATTCATTTATTCAACCAATATTTGTAGCACTGATAATTTACAAAAAGCCTAAATGCTTTAAGACACAATATTAATAAAATAGTGTTTTTGCCTTTTAAAATAAGTACAAATTGGAAAAAGCCCCCTCCTAAAACCACCATAAAAATAACTCCTAATAGTAGAGAAGTTTAGTAAGGAAATTGGTTTTTTATTAGTTTTGTGCCATTGAATATTGTTATCACATCAACCTAAGTGGGGCACATATTATTAGTTACGTTACTTAATGTTAAGTTGAAATACATTTGTTAGCAATCAGTGATACTGGATATAAATGGGATTTTTCACAGGACTCTGTTAAAATGGGAAAGAGCAATCAACTAGAAAAGTTGAGATGCACTACCTTTGCATGAATGATTGAAATGAGCAAACGAGCACTATGTAGAAAAGGGTAAACATAGCAGACCTGAGACTGCCATCATTAGAAAAACCTGTAAGCAATGTTAGACCTTGGCTGGCATTCGGGAACTGAGATTTCAGAAGGATTCTCACTATTCCTAGAACTGATAAGAATGCCCCATTGTGCCTAAATTGTCTATGCAAACAAATGGTTTATAAGGAATAACTGCTTTCTTTTGGGGAGTCTGGAATGTTGGTACATACTAGACAAACAGTGCCTACCCCCAGTAACCCTGGGCTCTGAGTCCTTATGAGCATCCCTGGCAGACAACATTTTAAGTGTGAAGTCACATCTTTCTGCTCAGGAATTAAACACAACCTGCGTGACTCCACTGGGAGAAGACTCTGGGAAGCTTGTGCCTATTGTCCTAAGAACTTCACCCCATGAGTCCTCTCCCTGTGCTGACTATGCATTATGTCCTTTTGCTGTAAAAAATCATGACCATGGGTATGACTATTTGCTGAGTTTTGTGAGTCCTCCTAGTGTACCATTGAACCTGGGAGTATTCTGACTCTTGATAATATTGTGACCTCTGACACAAACACAATCTTCTGTTTTCTATTGTGAACTTTCAGATGTAACATTGAATGGCCAACTCATTCATGCATTCAGCTGAAACTTACTGAGCATCTATTATACAATAGGCACTGTGCTAAAATGTGAGAATAAATCTGAATAAAACCCACATGAAACCTTCCTGAAGACTGGATTAAGCAGGGGTTAAAATAATAAACTAAGATGAAGCCAAAATTATTTTCAGCACATCCTTCCCCCTCTTTTTTTGGCTAAAGTAGGAAACATGCCAACTAGTTATATAGAATAGTAGATAAAGGAGCCAATTCTTTTTCTTCTTCTTCTCTCTCTCTTTTTTTTAAGGTTAGTCAAGTGAATCAATAGGAGAAGGGACAAAGAAATATATAATTGGTTGTGATCAATTAATTGTAAACACCACACCAGCCAGGACCCAATTCTTAAAAAAAAACACACCAAAATTTAGTGCTTGCCTTTCTGTTTTTCCTAAATAATAATTAATAATAATACCTATGAGTGTGAGTGTCATTTTAAAATTCAATAAAGATCTAAAAGTAATTGTTAGGTAAGCATTGTCCAGTTATGTAGGATAATGCTAAAAAATAGTTACTGTATATTTTCATAACCACATTTGCCTAAGTACTCCAAGGACTCTCTTGCAAGAGAAAATAACAGATGCCATCTATGCATTATAGCTGGAAACTCTACTGCTATGAATTCTGATAGCACATTCAAATAATGAATTTGTAAGTGGAAACAAAACAGACTGACTATTGTAATTGATTTTTTGAGGCAACTTCAACATTTCTTGAAATAATTAGGTCAGATATAACATTTGAAATGTAAACGTGGATTTTAAAAAGAATCAAATGATGAAGTGAAAATGGTAGCATTATTACCCTGTTGGAATGAAGAAAGAATTGCAAAAACATATTGGAAATTTAAATTGCTTGCCTACTTCTGCAGCTTTATGCAGTTTTTTTATGGGCGCAAGTGAGCCTCCAGTTTTTATTTTAAGATGTGCTTAAAACATATGAACCAGATTAAGTTAGCTTCCATCTGCACAAAATTGGGAAGGTTTCACTGCCTTGTGTGCCGACCAGCAAATATTTTCTCTTCTTATATCAACTTCTGCTGGGAGGTTGAAAAAACTAGATGGAATAGAAAGATGTGCCACCATGATCTAATTTTTTTCAATTACTTTGGGTCTTACTGGAGCATACGTCTTATATTTTATGGTCACCCATTCATCTCCAGTGCTTTGCTGCCTTTGTAATCTCATCATTAACAATATATGAGAAGAGTAGTTCTTCAGATTTAGGCATAACTGTGATTTGTTCTTGGCTGCCAGAACACTGGGGGTGGAATGGCTTTTGTTATGAATCATTTGTGCACATGATTTAATATATGTTTGGGCCATAGCCTGGCTTTGATTTTCAAACATTTGACAGGTTGAGTCAATCTTACACGAATGCAAGTAAAATGCAATGTGCACTCAGTATTATCTCCCTAAACATGGGTTTTTCAGGCATGTAATAATTTTCATGGCTGTTGTAAATGCACATTTTGAATTAGAGTTTAACCTGTGTTTATTGCCCAAAATCTGAAACAGAAAGAATTGTCAAGAGAGATTCAGAAAACATTGAATTAAGAAGCATTAAAAACATTACATTTTGTGATAAAGAACATGAGTTTGGCATCACAAAGATCTGTGTTCAAAGTACGGATTTTTTATTTGTAAAATGGGGCTAAAAATAAGATCTACTTCCTGAACTTGTTTTCAAGATTAGGTGACAAAATTTTTGACACGTGATAATCTCAGTGACTCAATAAATGTTACCTATAATATACAATATAATTATTTATAGTTTAGCATACATATATAAAAGTGCACAAAATCTAACTGTGCAGCTCAATTCATTTCCAAAAATAAAGCTTCAGTATAGGTTGCACTAAGATCAAGAAACAGGATATTATTACATGTTTCTTTCAGAAACCAGACCCCACCACCACCAGAAATAGTCATGAATCTGACTTCTAGCATCATAGGTGAGTTTTGCTTATTTTTAAACTTTCCGTATAGGTTCTTTCAGATTTTTTACAGATACTATCATGTTGCCTGCAAAGAATAATGTCTTCTTTCTTTGCCACTGTCTTTTATTCTCCCTCCCTGATTGCACTGGCTTGGACTTCCAGTATAATGTTGACTTGAAATGGGGAAGACCAGCCATCTTTGTCTCATTCCCTATTTTGGAGGGGACAATTTTTTTTTTTTACAGTTCATCATTTTGTATAATCTTTGATTTATCTTTAAAAGATACTATCAGAGGCCAGACGCGGTGGCTCATGCCTGTAATCCCAGCAGTTTGGGAGGCTGAGGTGGGCAGATCACAACATCAGGAGATCGAGACCATCCTGGCTAACATGGTGAAATCCAGTCTCTGCTAAAAAACATACAAAAAAAAAATTAGCCGGGCATGGTGGTGGGCGCCTGTAGTCCCAGCTACTCGGGAGGCTGAGGCAGAATGGCGTCAACCCGGGAGGCGGAGCTTGCAGTGAGCCGAGATGGCGCCATTGCACTCCATCCTGGGAGAGAGCGAGACTCTTTCTCAAAAAAAAGAGATGCTATCAGATTAAGAAAATTCCTGTCTATTGAACTTAGGCTAGGGGTTTTTGTTTTGTTTCTAGTAAAGAATGTTGAATTTTATCACAAGTTTTCTATGCATTTAGGGATATGAATTTTTTCTCTTTTTGTGGCTAATGCATCAAATTACATTTTTCTCAAACGTTTCCAACTCTGTATTCACAGAATAAACCTCACTTAATTGTAGGGTGTTATTCTTTTTATATATCCCTAGATTTGATATGGTGTTTTGTTGAGGATTTTACATCTTGTTGATGAGAAAGATTTGTTAAAATTTTGTTTCTTGTAATATCATTGTCAGGTTTTATATCAAAGTTATGCTAATCTTATAAAACAAGGTAAGACATGTTCCTTCTTTATTTTTCTTTCTTTTTCTTTTTTTTTCTTTTTCTTTCTTTCTTTCTTTTTTTTTTTTTACACTTCTTTCCTTAAATATTTGGAAGAACTCACTGCCAAAACCATCTAAATGTAGAGTTTCTTGTGATGGATTGGTAATTGGTGGTTTTCAAGAAATGTCTGCTTTTCATCTAAATTGTCAGATTTATCTTTTGTTCTTTATTATTTCCTTCCTTTTGCTTTCTGGGGATTAATTGACTCTTCTTTTGCTAGTTTCTCAAGATGGATGATTAATTCATCGATTCTCGGCCTTTGTTATTTTCTAATATATTCTTTTTAAAGCCACAAATATGCCACTAAGTACTCTATCAGATGTATCATGCAAGATTTGATATACTGGACCTTTGTTATTATTTCATTGCAAATATTATCTAAGTTTTTGGTGAGTTCTTGACACATATTTTCATTTAATATGTATTGCTTAATTTCCGAGAAGCTAGGGATATTTCAGTTATTTTTATTAGACTATTTTTAATTAATTATATTATGTTCCAAAAACATAATTTGAGTGATTTAAATCCTATGCAATTTGTTTATTTGAAGACTTATCATAGACTCATTTTGTGGTAAATGTCCTATGTGGACTCACAAAGAATATTTATTGTCATTATTGGGTGCAGTGTTCAATGAATGTCATTGGGTTAAATTGGTTAAGATTGTTGTTCAGCTCTTCTGTGATGTTACTAATTTTAGTTGTTCTGAGTGGAAACTGATATACTGCCAGTGATAACACCAGTTTTGAATGAAAGTCACTAATCTACAATTTCTCTTATTGATTCTGCTACTTAATTCTGATAAAAATTAAAATCTTCAGAAGCAAGTTGATGCTTAAAGTAATTAATGTTAATAGCAATTAATACTACTTAGAATTCATATTTAGAATATGGCTTTATTTGAAAAGTCATCTGAATTCATTAATTTACCTTTTCTAGAAGATTCTGTCATAAGTCATGACATATTTTCTTCCTGGATACCTAAAGGTTGCTGAAAATGAAATGCTAAATTTTATTTTACAGCTCAATTAGTCAATAGGTAATACTAATGATGCCTAATTGTCCTGAAGTTGACAAACTTAACGAGACCAGTTTATGTCGTAAAAATTAGGGCTTCATTAACATTAGGTAATTAGACATATAGTTTTCCCAAGTGGAAACCTCAGAGGATCTTGAAATGGTAAATGGGTGAACTATGGCTCCAGGATTTCCAAATGGTAATAGTTTCATATTAATAAGCTAGATATTTCAAACCAAAATATCAAAACTTTTGTTGTCAATAAGGGAGCTATATTAATATGTCTATATATAAATGCTCTAACTTAGATGGTTATGTTTCAACTTCAAATATAAATAGCGGTATCCTAAAGGTGATGTTTATGAATGAACTAATAAACCAAGTTTTCAGTATCAAAGCCTTAGCTATGAGGCCAAGGAATTGCTTTGCTAGTAAATTTAGTCTAAGCCATAGTATCTATGAACAAATATAAAGGAATAGCACAGTTGGGTTAGTGCTGGGAATTCATTTTAAATTCTATTGCATTTACTTGGTATAACCCTAGTTTGGGAATTAAAATGTGTTACTGTGTATTCTAAGACTGTTTGTCCACTGAAAGAATATAAGGCCTGCCAAAATGTTATAATATTCCTTTGCCAATCTTTCTTTTTTTGTAATTTCCTGCCTTTGAGAGTCAAGAGCTAGAATGGAACAAAGTTTATTTTTATCAGAGCATTTTAAACAATCCCCAATAAATATGGTACATACCGAAAGCCAGTAGTTGGAGTCTTCAAAAAACACGTGATTCCTATCTTTCTCTAATCCAAAAAACAGGAATACTGGAGCCAAACTGACATATTTTCACGTGCACAAAATGATGAAATGAAAAGTTTTATTTTCACTTTAACTCATCTAAGACTAGAAGTGATGCTGCTCAGGAAAAATGGATGTTAGGCACTGCAGTTATAGTGAGGTATGTGGGAAAGGAACGTTATTTACGTATTCTTGTGACACGGCTTTCAGTGTGCAGAAACTTTCTGTTAAGACTGTCAGAGCCGATATTGATTACAAAGAGGATTTAGACTATTGTAGAAGTCGTTTTGGGAGATATTCTTATTTTTTCTGCATTGTGTGATTGAATGGGTTGTTTTTACTTTCTCTCCCAGAAATGTTTTTCTTATGCTGAAAAACATTTTCCATCTATTTTCCCCTAAAGCATGGTGTGCTCTGATATTCAGAGACAAACTATAAGATTCTCATCAAAGAAAGAAGCTTAACATTCAAAGGCACCAGAACACATTGGCCACATTCTTGATCTTAAAATAATTATTTAAAATGCACATTATAGAATTGGCCATACTCTATATTTTGAATTCTGTTATTCTGGAAATGCTGTGACCATATTCCTCCTACATGTATTAGGAAAAGAATGGATTAAATAGAATGTTCTTTAGCGTTCTTTATAATGTGGTTAACTTTTGTGTTTTAAGCATTTACCCACTTTGCTTTTTTTCTCATGTAAGAGAAAACTCTTAAGAAGAAAACAGGCCAATCTTCTAAAATCAGGGAAAAAAAAAACCCAATATAAGTTATTTTATTTTCAAAATAAATTTTACATTAGGTTGTAATTCAAGACTAGACAGTGATATTTTCACTGTTGTGTAGAATTCTTATCAAAAATATTCATCTTATTCTAGATGTACCCTAAATTGTGGCAGATGACAATAGTCTTTGGAATTGGAGAAATGGGTTTATTTTCAGACTGAAGTCTCTTATCTACTAGCATTAATTTTGGCCAAGTTGGTTTTAACTATAGAATCTGTGTGCCTTATTTTTTCTGAATGCTTTATTTGATATTTAAAATACACAGGGATAGCTGTCATGATAAGAAAATAAGATTTAATTGATATTCTTTTGAAACAATCTTTAAAAAAGTTCTAAGTAAAAAACTGCTATATTATTTTTTATGACATGTTGAATTATTATCTGGATAGCTTTGCTAAGACAATGCAGTCTATATTACATATTTAATATTTAAAAATTATTTTAAACTTAGTTTAAATTAATTACACAACTAGAAATAAAAAATGAAATCCTAGAAGTACATATTTTTAAAATTGTGGTAAAATATATACAACATAAAACTTGCCATTCAAAACATTTTTAAGTGTACAATTCAGTTGCATTTGCACAATCATCACTACTCTCCATTTCTAGAACTTCTTCATCATACCAAAAAGGAACTCTGAACTCCTTAAACAATCACCCCCTGATATGGTTTGGCTGTGTGCTCACCTAAATCTCATCTTGAATTGTAGCTCCCATAATTCCCACGTGTCGTGAGAGGGACCCTGTGGGCGGTAATTGAATTACAGGGGCAGGTCTTTCTTGTGCTGTTCTTCTGATCATGAATAAGTCTCATGAGATCTCATGGTTTTATAAAGGGCAGTTTCCTTGCACACGTTCTCTTGCTTGGCTCCATGTAAGACATGACTTTGCTCCTCCTTCACCTTGCACCATGATTGTGAGGCTTCACCAGCCATGTGGAGCTGCGAATCAATTAAACCTCTTTCCTTTATAAATTACCAATCTTGGGTATGTCTTTATTAGCAGCATGAGAACAGACTAATATACTCCACATTATTTCTTCCCAGCCCCTGATAACCTCTATTCTGCTTTCTATCTCTATGAATTTACCTATTCTAGATGCCTCATTGTTATGGGCTAAATATTTGTGTCTCTCAAAAATTTTGATGTTGAAATCTTAACCCCTAATGTGATGGTATAAGGAGGAGGGGTTTGGGGGAGGTAATTAAGCCGTGAGAGTGGAGCCCTCATGAATGACGTTAGTGCCTGTGATTGTTAATATTGAGTGTCAACTTGATTGGATTGAAAGATGCAAAGTATTGTTCCCAGGTGTGTCTGTGAGGGTATTGCCAAAGGAGATTAACATTTGAGTCAGTGGACTTGGAAAGGCAAACCCACCATAAATTTGGGTGGGTACAATCTGATCAGCTGCCAGTGTAGCCAGAATAAAAGCAGACAGAAGAACGTGAAAAGACTAGACTGGCTTCACCTCCGAACCTACATATTTCTACTATGCTGGATGTTTTCTGACCCCAAACATTGGACTCCAAATTCTTCAGCTTTGAGTCATGGACTGGCTTCCTTTCTCCTCAGCTTGGCTTGCAGATGACCTATTGTAGGACCTCGCCTTGTGATCGTGTTAGTTAATACTCCTTAATAAACTGCCCTTTATAGATACAGCTATCCTATTAATTCTGTCTCTTTAGAGAACCCTGACTAATACAGTGCCCTTATAAGAAGTGAGATGAGAACATGAAAGCTTGTTTCTCCATCCTTCCATTTTCTCTCTCTCTCTCTCTCTCTCTCTCT
>NW_012105198.1:1506669-1571026 GCF_000951045.1 Mandrillus leucophaeus
AAAATTTACAAAAAAAAAAAAAAAATTATGTGGGTGTGGTGTCACATACTTACACTCCTAGCTACTCAGAAGGCTGGGAGGGGGAAGATTGCTTAAACCCAGGAGTTTGAGGCTGCAATGATCTATAATCATGCCACTGCACTCCAGCCAGAGTGACAGAGCCAGTCAACCATCTTAAAAAAAATAAGAGTTATTTGCCCATTTTTGAATTGGGTTGCTTTTTCTTGTTGTTGTTGATGTGTAGAATATTTATATATTCTGAAAATTAATCCCATATATAATACATATTATATATAAATTATATATCCTGAAAATTAATCCCACATATAATATATTATATATATATACACACATATATATGTATAATTTGCAAATATTTTCTACCGTTCTAAGTTGTCTTTTCACTCTCCTGATAGTTTTCTTGGATGCACAAGTTTTTAATTTTCATGTTCAATTTATCTCCTTTTTTTATTGGCTTTTGGTGTCATATATAAGCAATCATTATCCAATCCAATGTCATGAAGATTTTCCACATCTGTTCTTCTACGAGTTCTATAATTTTTATCTCTTTAGATTAGATATTTAGTCCATTTTGAGTTAATTTTTGTATGTGGTGTAAGATAAGGGTCCAGCTTTATTCTCTGCATGTGGATATCTAATTTCCAAACTAACTAGCACTGTTAGTAGAAAAGTGCCCATCCCCCTATTGAATGGTCTTAGCACCATTGTCAAAAACAATGGACAATATATATATATGAGCGTTTAGTTTTGGGATTTCTATTCTATTTCATGGGTTGATATGCTTTTCTTTACACCAGTATCACATTGTTTTGATTACTGTGACTTTTTAGTAAGTTTTACTAAGTAGGAAATCGGAAAGTATGAATCCTCCAACTTTGTTCTCCTTTTCCAGGAGTGTTTGGTTATTTGAAGTTGTTTGAGATTCCATGTGAATTTTTAGATGAGTTTTTCTATTTCCGCAAAAACACTTGGATTTTGAGTGATTGTGTTGTACCTGTAGATTACTTTGGGTTTTGTGTTGTCATCTTAACAACATTAAGTGTTTCTACCACGAACATGAGACATCGTCCCACTTATTTATGTCTTCTTTATTTCAGTAATGTTTTATAGTTTTCCAAGTATAAGTCTTTTACCACTGTAGTTAAATTATTTCTAATTATTTTATTATTTTTGGTGTTATTGTAAATGGAATTGTTTCCTTAATTTTATTTTCACATTGGTCATTTTTAGTGTATAAAAATGCAATTTATTTTTGAATGTAGATTTTGTATCCTGATACTCGCCAACTTTGTTAGCTCTAATAGTTTGTGTGTGTGTGTGTGTGTGTATGTATGTGAATCATCTTTAGGGTTTTCTAAGTATAAGATGATGTCATCTGTGAACAGAGGTAATTTGACTTCTTTCAATTTGGATGTATTTTATTACTTCTTTCCTGAACATTCTGGCTAGTACTTACAATACTCTGTTGAACAGAAGTGGTAAAAGTCAATATCTTGGTCTCATTCCTAATCTTAGAGGAAAAGTTTTTAGTTTTTCACTGTTGATTGTGTTGTTAGGTGTGGATTTTTCATATATGCAATATTTTTAATATTGTATACTTTCCACTGAATTTGTAGAACTAAATAACTTGTATAATTTATTAATAAAATGAATTTGAGAATGCATTTCTCCATATGTCAGTTAAAGAATAGCTTTAGATGTTCATGACAGAAACCCCCCAAAAGAACGGCTTAAATAAGATTTCAGTTTATTTTTCTGTTATGTGATAAGTCCAGATTTAAGAAGCTGAAGTCCGATATAGTTGCTCCACAGAAACATTTGGGGTCCAGGCATCTGATACTTTCTGCTCAGAAAGATGGAGTGGTCTTCACTATGCTTATAAAATGTTGGTAGCAAGATTGTTTGAGCCAAAGAGCAAAAGCCTATTGTCTGCTGAGTTCCTTTTCTCTGTACAAGAAACTTTCCTGGAAACTCCAATACTTTCCACTAGGTTTATCTTCTTGGCTAGAATCTAGTTGCACGTTCAACCTATGTACAATGTATGCTAGGCAATGCAGTTTTTAAGATGGGCACATTACTCAAATTGAGGAAAAAGGATAAAATTGCTATTGTGAAAGTAACAATCTATTCTACATCATTGTGCTTCATCATAGAAACAAAGGTGGGAAAAGCAATGTCCTAAATACATGTGTGCACATAATTGGCATAAAGTATGTATTTCAATAAATATTTCTACAACAAAATGAATGACTGGATTTTTCTGTATAAAGTTCTTATAGTGGAAATGTCAGAAAGAGGTTTTTAGTGGTATTTTCCATTTTACCTTAAAAAGGATGGTAAAAAATAAGAGGATATTGTCCTTCGTGTGTCAATATTATGTTTGCCTGATTCAAATGCATTAGCAAAAATTAATAAACTGCTGACATCCCTCTATGATCTTATTAATATTTTATTCAACCTTAAGTAACCAAATTTAATAGTAAACAATGATTTAGGGGATGCAGACTTATGAATTGAATATCTTAGCATTATTGTATAAAGCATATGCTGTATATAAATATTTACTGAAGACACAAGTATCTCAGAGTTCTCTGTCTTGTATGATCTATTGCTAACTTACCTCAATTTCTCACTTCCCCTTACAATTTCATTACTGTATTCTAAGCCAAGAAGATTCTTAGAAACCAGTGCCTGTAAGAGCCAGTGATATTTTTTACTTCAAGAATTAAAACATTGTCTGTTTACTCTTGCTTTCTACATGCATTCATTAAGGAGTGCAAATTACACAATTAGATGCATTTTGTTGCTCAAATGAAAATTTCATATGCCAAAATCTGAACTCAGGAGTGCCAATTGGTAAAACCCAACCTCAGATTCTGCACTGCATACTGATTTGTATTTTTGCTTGAAGCTTTTCTACTTGAAGGTTTAAAGTATCACTCTTCATCCTAAGTATTGTTTTCTTAGAATGCTTTTGATTTCCAAGAGTGGTGAGAATGATGGATTGAGATTAGCTAGTTAGATTCATTGAGTGTTGAATGTTATTTACCACTGTTTTTCTTCTACATCAGTAGATAAAAATCAATCAAAATGAGTTTTACTGTAGGACCCAGCAAGTATCACTACTTTAAATAAACTTCTCAATACAAATCAGAAAGTCTCTTTATGAATACATCAATGATTTTAAAATGCAATAATTAACAGAGTAGAAAATCTTTTTATCTTCCATCATAATTATTTCTTAAGTGCCATTCAGCAGCCCCAAATACTTTATATTACATGAGCTAATATTTATCAAGTATGCACTTGGGCTAGGCACTCTTCTACAATTTATTCATTTTACCACATTTACTCTTTCAAAAAACTCATAAGATATGTAATTTTATCCCAATTTTATAAATACATTTTCTAAGCCACAGAATCACAGAACTAATAGGCAGTGGAGCCAGGATTGGAATGCAGATTAGCTTCATTTAGAGCTTATAATCTTAACCATTAGGCTATGTGGCTCCCAATGAATATTCATTGGAATATTCATTAATGGAATATACGTGTACGTATCTACATATGTAGAGATGTGTGTGTGTGTGTGTGTGTGTGTGTGTGTGTGTGTGTAGACATACCTAATTTAGGAACACTTTTCTTCTAATGTGCATCTCTTTTGTACTTCTATATGCATGTCTATAAGCTCTTCTAGTATACCTGTTCTTCCAATATGCATATATTAAGAAGCATAATTAACAGAGAAAGATTTTAAATTATAATTTATTGCCATTTAGGTCACTTGAGATAGGATATCAATTGTATCTTTCAAAAAAGGCAAGTCAGTAAAAAATGAATTATTTTGACACTCAAATAGTATGATTAAGATTATTTTAACACAAACTGAATCTAAAAATGTTTGCCTTCATTCTTTAGTAATATGGGAATCATTGTCCCAAATAAATGTAAGTATAACATTTAGTAAAGGATAATTTTATCCATAAAATTCTAGGTTTATGCATATTTGGCAAAAGAACATAGTTTAGAAAGTAAAAGTTATTCCAAGGTACTGTATTAAAAATAAAATTGCTTGCATTTTGTCATAATACTCTTTACTAAAAAGTTAAATCTATGTTAAGTGGCTCCATTTTGTACCCAATCCATCTAATATACTTACTAATCTACTGACAGTCATTTTTTCCTCTAAAGTGGTACCATGGTTTTGGGTCCCCAATCCTGCTGTGCAGGATGAAAATGATATAATTTTACAAGTAACATTAATGCTTTCATAAATTGGAAATTCTCTAACACAACTTTTTTAAAGACCAAAACAATGAAATGCTTATTGGTCTCAAAGAATTAGTATAATAAATAGATGATAACATTTTCACATGCAAATCATACCTTATCTCTTCTTGTATCCAAAGTCTGTAACATTTCTTACTATTAATTAGATCATATTTTGACTAAAGGAAGCATTACATAAGGCAGTAGGAATCTAAAATTTCAGACAAATTGCTACTAATGTACTATAATATTATGTTAATGGATACTCAGACTCACCAAGATACTGACCTGGAAGTATGAGTTACTCTTTCTGGTTTCTGAGCTCTATCATCCTAACAGCTGGGAAGTTTAGGAGAAATCACCTCATAGCTCTGTCTACAAAATGAGGATAGCAATAGTTACCATTCAATAGAACATCAATTAATTAAAGCATAATGTGTTTAGACAGGGCTTACTTTAAAGCATGTGTTTCGATTGTTATTTATATTTTTTTCAAGTAGTGCAATCTCAAAAACTTACATTTTTCTTTACTTGTCTGGATTTTGTTTACTTTTGCCCAAAGAAACTCTATAACATAAATGTTGTTGTTTCAATGAGTCCTGACACAATGTGAAGATAAAACATCAGGGGGCTTTTAAAATAATGTTTATTGTCTATTTGATAAAAGTCCTTGATTATCATTCATGCATTCATTCATTTATTCACTGAATATTCTTTGAGTGCCCGTCACTGAGGACAAGAGGCTTAACAAGACCAGCATGATCTCTACCCTCCTGGAGTTTAGTAGCCATAATGGAGACAAATATTAGTGATCACACTTGCTACAAACTGGGATACATGCTAAAAAAGGACAGAGGAATAGTGATAGATTTCAACAAAGAAACTCAACTGAGGTTGAAGGGGAAAATATTCTGAAAAAGTGACATGTAAGATGAGACCTAAAGGATGAGTGAGAATTTGCCCTACGAAATTGTTTCTGGAGAAGGGAACAGCATGCCTATGTGTTCTGATGAAGGAAATGAACATGAGCCAGTGTGGAGGGAGGGCAGTGGGCAGGAGAGACAGTGGTGAGTTTGACTGGAGTATAGATAAGACCATGTCTTATAAGCCTCTAAGGCTGATTTAGAAGATTGAGATTTTTCTCCTATTCACATTAAGAAGCTGTTGAAGGGTTTTAAACAAGGAAGAGGTTGGAGAGAGCTTGCATTTCACAAAGAAGACTAGCTGTTGTGTGCAGAATGGATTGCAGGGGCCAGAGTGGAAGCCAACAGGAGGCCATGACAGTTGCTTGATGAAAGATGACAAAGTCTAGAATGCTTTGCACAAAGCAGTGAGGATGGAGAAGGGGATGGAGAAGGGGATACAATTTGGGGGCACAATTGATAGAGTTTTTCAGTAGAATACATGGATGACAGATTTCTGTATAGTGTTCTGTTTAAGTATCTATATCTCAAATACTCTGTATATTTTTCCCTCCTGTCTTTGAACTATGGCCACATATTCTTGCCTTTCTAGTCCACCAATAAGTCTTAAAATCTTTGCTTCATCCCAAGGAATTTTAAAAGTGTTACCTTTCCCATGAAACTGGCTCTCAATTGGAATGAACGCTCAGCTCAACATGCTTTGCTTTTTGCTGCATCTTGGTGTTAGCAAGATATTAGAGTGCAGCAGCGTTGCCTGCATTGGTGTCTTATTCCTCCTCCTACCCTATTTTATAAGCATCTCAGATGTCACAGCAACATCTTGGTCACACTACACTGCAGATTCTATTACTTAGTATTCAACAAATATTTCCTGACATTGATTTTTGTTTAAAAGTAAGAATAAGAACTTATGCGACAAAAACCCAGACATTCTATTTTTGGGGATATTAGGAATTTTTAAAATAGCAGCCTTAAAACAATCAGTGCATAGTACAGGTATTATTATATATTTGATTGATGTTCTCTTTGGCTCAGTTAAAAAAAAAATCTATGGGTATACGAATGCAAATACATATATCTACTATGTAGCCATAAAAACTAAAAAGTAAAAATTAAAAAAAAAATCTATCAGTCACAGGCACTGTTTTTTAAAATCTCTTATAGTATAAACACTTCTGGTTTTAATAGTTAATGGTGCCAATCTTCCAACACTGTTGTTTAATTCTTTCACCTATGTTAGCTCTGTGACCACCAATGAGATTGTATGTTTTAAGAACTGAAAATATATTTTGCTTTGTATCTTCCAAGATGTCTATCCAAATTCCTAATGGCATTGACTCTGTTTCCCTGGGCCTCACTGTATTCTCACAGCTCATGGCATTCCTTTTGGACTGACCTTGCTGCCTTCTTTGGAACCCCACACCCTGGTCCCTAATTTTGAGAATGTACATGCGCCAACCTATTTTTTCAAATCTAGTTTTATTTCTCTCCATTCATACTCTTTGAATCAATGATTGTCTGTTCAATTGTTGCCTATTTGCTAATTTCTCTTGGAAGCATTCAGTGGATTTTTATATCACAACCTTGTCATATAGCCTAGAACGTGAGTACATCTGCCTTTGTTTGTCCTCATGGGGATTTTATATCTTAACTATTTCATGTGTGATACAGTTCTCAGCATATGCATGTAATTTCTTGGCTCAGTGATCTAGAAAGAAAAATAACAGAGAAATACAAAATAGTCAATTGATACAAAATTCACATCTTCACACAGGTTAATGTTTGTGACAGAAAATACTGGTTACCACACATGTCCATTCGGTCCTTCTTTAGCAATAGAGCTCCCAAATTATTGTTGGGCCTATGGCCACACAGCTAAAGATTATATTTGCTAGACACGCTTACAAATAACTGTGGCCATATAAATACATTCAGGCAATGACATCCAGAGAGAAGTGATGTGTAGAGCTTCCGAGTCATGGCCTTAAAGGACAAGAACATGGTTTCTTCTCCACTTGCTGGAAAAGTGAAAATGGCAGTGGGAACTGAGGTAGTCCTTTCAGACTATGAAATGGAAGACATTTATTGAGGCTGAAAACATGCAAAGATAGGATTGAATCTCCAAAGTGGAGAACCACCACCTCAGTCCTAGGTCACTTCTATTATGATACTTAATTAATCCATTGTTACTTTGCTTTGGGTAGAGCAGCCAAACTTGAATCCAAACACAGTAACACAACATTTCCCTTGGTTTCTGGAGAAGCCCCTGCTGTTCATCAGGTACTTTATGCTATTCAAAACACACAGCTAGTAGTAGTAGAGCTTGAATTTGAACTTTCCTATTTCCAATTTGCATTAAATTATTGCACAATCCAAAGAGTACATGGTTAGCATTGTTTCTAAAATGTGTTTGCCTACATATATGAATAAAAAAACCACATCTATGCTCTTTCATGTAATGTCTAGCCTTGCTATATTACTATCTTAAGTCTATAGTATTACTGTTGTAAGTCTATAGTATTATTGTCATATAACTTTATGAGAAAGTTTTATTTTTTCAGCAAATTTAACTCCACATACACTTAGAGAGGACCTATGTGACTTGAAAGTGAGTTAGGGACATACATTACCTCGTTACATCAACTTAGCTTGTGCCTGAAGAGACCCTATAATACAGTGGCTCAAACAAGCGAGAATTATTTTTCTCCATGGTAACAGAAGAAGGCAGATTGCCCATCATGGAGAGGCAGTTTTGTTTCATGAGGTCATCCAAGCGTCCTGTTACTTTCCTTCTTGCTACTCCACAATTCTCTGGGTTAGAAGCTCACAATTTTTTTTTCTGTAAAGTACCTCAGTAAATATTTTAGATTTTGAGGACCATGTAATCTCTGATGTCTCTGATGCAACTCCTCAACTAGTCATGTCTGCTGCAGTGTAGATTTGTCCTTGAGCAGCTCATAATTTGTCATGGGATAGGGTCAAATAAGCATAAATCTGCCATCTAATATGATGCATGTGCCAATATGTCTAAACATGCACATGCACACATACCTCTATGAGATATAGATGCAGAACAAGACTGGTTATAGATTATAAAGGAAAACCAGAGAAGGGTGTTCACATCTCAAGAAGTCTTTACAGTCTAAATAATCATTCATCAAGCAGAAAGCACATAGAGGAAAGGAATTTCTTGCAGGGACACATAGAGGAAAGAAATTCTTGCAGTGAGAGCCACAGAACTGTGTTAGGATGGGCAAAGTTATGCTGTACAAACAAATGACCACAAAAGTTCATTGGCTTACAACTAATATGTATTTTTTGATAATGATAAAGATTGGTCTCAGCTATGCAGGGGCTCAAACTTCTTGAAGCTAGCAGCATTTCTACCATCTAGAGCATCACCAGTCACTGTGGCAGGAGAAGACACCATGGTTACACCAATGCTGGCTCTTACTTTTCCCCAGAATCACATGAATCACTTTTACTCACATTTTCTTAGTCAAAACAAGTCCCACGAACACATCTTAATTCAAGAAGATGGGAAAGTGTAATTTTACCATGTATCTTAATGAGCTAGCAGGGGATATTTGTAAGCCCTAATGTCAACCACAGTTATTGAGGACTCAGAGACAAGAATTCAGGGGTAGCCAGAAGCCAGGTGACTGGAGCCTTTAGAAGAGGAAAAATATGTGTATTGTGCTCTATCTGTATGAAACTATCAAATGTGCTTAAAGAGGAGCCATCCAACTGAAGGTTCGCCATGATGATACTGAAGAGAATAGATTAGAACCGGAAGAGTATTGTTCTTCCCGGAGTGAAAATGTATATTATGGGTAAAAATTTGGAATGTGAGGATGAGGTCAAGAAAAGAGTCAAGAATGTTACACAAGTCTATTCATGTGATAAAGTGACATAGACGTACACACACACACACACGCACACGCACACGTAAAAACTGATGAAATCTGAATAAGATCTTTATATTGTCCCAATGTCCATTTTCTGGTTTTGATAGTATGTAAAACGGAACTTCAGGAAACTGAGGAAAGAGTACATGAGGCCTCCCTGTACTGTTACTTCATTTTCTGTGAGCCTATAATTATTTAAAAATAAAATAAAATGGTCTCAATATTTTAGAGGGTTTTTAAAAACTGGAACTAATAATTAGCATTTGCATAGTGCTGGGTAATTTGTCATTACTTTCACAGACATCATCTTACCCGCATAACAACTCTCAGATATTTGACAGATGTAGTAATTGCTGGAATTATTGCCTTTATGAAAAAGTCTTCTGTTGTGCTATTAAACACCGTATAAGAACAAAAGTAATGGAAGTATAATGTAAGAGGAGCTTTTAAAATCTATCCCCCTTTGACATATTTTCGAACAGAATATTGTTCCTAGATGACTCACACTCCTGGCATCTAAAATGAAGTGTGATGGAGCCATATATTTTTTAGGCAATGTACATCATAACACTGTCACATGATGAACGTGAAAATGAAATGTTTCCTAGTTGACCACAGCAACAGTAATCTAAAGTCCAAATAAAGAAGGCCTAATGCCCTTTCCACTTTTCTTTTCTCAAAACATATAGTGGAAAATGTGTGGGTCTTGAAAATCTTTAGAACATTTTTTACATGGCAAATTATTACCAGCTATTGCCAATGACAAATTTGAATCAATACCCATTCTCTGAGGCTAGGCGCAGTGGCTTACGCCTGTAATACCAATACTTTGGGAGGCTGAGGTGGGTGGATCCCTTGAGCCCAGGAGTTCGAGACCAGTCTAGGTAAGACAGGGTGACCCCGTCTCTACCCAAAAAAAAAAAAAAACTAAAAAATTAGTCAGGCATGATGGCATGCTTGTGGTCCCAGCTACTGGGGAGATTGAGGTGGGAGGATGGCTTGAACCCTGGAAGTCCAACCTGCAGTGAGCTCTGGTCATGCCACTGTACTCCAACATGTGCCACAGAACAAAACCCTATCTCAAAGAAATTTTGATTCTTTCTTAATGTAAAAATTTAAATTTTGGTCCACCCTGGGGTTTTTTGTACTAATTTTGATATTTTTAAAAAAGATTACATTAAAACATTATTTATTTTGATTACTGATAATTTGGTTCTTCCCTTAAGCTTTCTGACCAAAGCAAGTGCCTCATTTGCCTCTCTCTGAGTAGAAAAAATGATGACTGTTTATGTCAGTGAGGGAAGTTGTTTACCTGCAGATAATCACCAAATATCATTTTGCCTGCTAACTTCACCCTGGGCATCATGCCTGACTCTGTATGTTAATATCAAAATGGTTTTCCATGTTATCAGAGAAAATAAATCAGCTAATCTGTGTTTAAAAACAGATCTTCTCTACAAATGATATAAGGATTTTCCCTCAGGAATTTCATAAGCAGGTTATTTGACACGACATACAGCTTTCTTTGTGAAATATTATGTCTGCATACACTGAAACACAAATTTTCATTGTTTTCCAAATCATTTGGTTTTGGCCTTACTTTGCAGGCCTGTGGATTTTGTTTTGGTTTACTTATTTATTTTCTTTCTTTTTAAGCTGTTGAACACCCGCCGCATCTGAGATATGCATCTAAGTCAATTGTTAGCTTTTAGATTTATCACAGTTTCTAACGGCAAGCTAAAGTTAATGAGTTAATAAATAAAAATTCATCAACATATACATATCATGCCCTTGACAAGAAAGTATCATTTTTGTTGTAAGTTAATGTTTAGAAGTTTTATGGCTGAATTTTGTGTAAAAAGGGAGATATTATCAAACTCAAGTACTCTTCCATTTTTCTCAATTTTCTCATTTTTAAAATGAAGGGAGAAATTAATTGAAAATCTTATTATTTTTACAAAGACCTCATGGAAAATTCTTGGACAAAACTCTTTAAATTAATATCAGATTGCTGTCCTGTGATGAATTCCACGTGCTTATGTCACTAGAATGAAAGAGTATATTTTTGATATTCCATTGTTTAATGTAATTTTTCATCATCACACTTATACCTAAGAATCTGAATTCCAACCAGTTGCCTACATCATTATTGGTCTTGGATTTTGAGTAATTTTTCATTTTTATCACATATAAAGGGTAATTAACTTGCTATTTTTCTGAACTTAGATGAAAATAATTTAAGGGAAAACTATGGAGTAGAATTCCAAAGAATCTAAGCTCATTGAAGAAGTGATCAGGGTCTAAGAAATAAATATATATATATATATATAAGAAATATAAATATACATATGAAATATATATAATTAAGTATATATATTTATATAAAATACGTATGTGTTATATATAACTTAATACCAAGATTACATCAAGAGGAATTTGAAGGGTTCTATTTTCTCCACATTTTATTAAACTCTATATTCATTTCTTGAATATCTTTATTTACAAAGTTACATCTAAATAAAAGAGAGACTCAAAATTGGTTAAGGAATGAAAACTGAAAAACAATTCTAAGAAATGCTCTTAGAATCAGAACAATTAACCTGAAAAAGAGGAAACAGAAATCTAACTTCAAACAGGGGGACAGGAGCAGTTATAAACAGCATCCTTTACTGGGAAATGCTCAAATGGAAATAATTCTTAGGTGCATTATGAGGTACAAATTGGATAAAACAATAAACTTTCTTCTTGAAAGGAATAGATGAGTTATATATTTTCTTATTTTTTTCTAGAAGAATTTTTAAAGTTATAGAATCACTTGCCTAAAATAGCTTAAATTTGGTTCTATGTGAAGACCAATCAATAGATATATTGAAGTCATCTTTAGAACTTTGAGTTCCTGAAAGTAAAAAATTCATCTCCCAAGCTCTTTAACCTGATGTATAGCTATAGCAAACTCTAAAAAAAGAAAAGCCTAGATATCATTTTCTTTAATAGGGTGCAATGGTAAAAATCAGGACATAGTATGTCCCAAATAATGACCTTTAATCCCACTAGGAAGCAACTCATTGTTTCTGTTTTAAACATTATAATTGCAATTTTGAAATATATTTCTGGTTCTAAATATAATTCTAACTATATTTTTAGAACTTTGTTGGACAAAAATTAAAAATTAAAAAATATAATTAAATAATACAGTTTTTCTGTAGTGGTATTATACTGGTTAACTTAGCTTGAAACATGTAAGTGTTCCAGAATATATTAAAATATTCAAAATTCTGTTCATTCACTATCACTGAAGACCCTCATTACTCTACCTTATGGGTAAAATATCTCCAAGTACCAAGAAAGAACACAGTATTTAAGCCTGCCTAAAATTCAAGGGATCCAAAAGTCTCAAGAGAGATTTGACAAAGTGAAGCCTTAGTGAAAATGTTTGAGTTTTTCCTACTCTTAAAGAATCCCAAGGGTTTTTTTGAACTGAATGTCACTCTTGCAACTGGTGTAGCAAAGTGCATTGATCTCCTGTTGGTGTATATACACTCATTTCATTTAGTGTAGTTTTTTTAATGTAGCCAATCTAGATTTAAATTGAACTTGTCATGCTAGAGTGCATGTGTCCTGGTTCTGAATCACTCCTGTTCTTGTTGCTATAGTGACCAGCAGACATCAGGAGGAAAGTGGAAAAGAGGAATCTTCATTTAAGCAGGCATGTCCATCTGACACCCCTGTAAGCAGTAGTTCTCTTTACTTCTGTACCTTTTAAGGTTAGTGTAGCAAAAGGAGTTATCCTATTTTGCAGGTTCAGCTTTTATTCTCAGAACTTTTAAAAAGTGTATTTTGGGTTAATACTAAAGTAATAATGGTAACAATGCCAGAATGTAAGAGACAAGGAAAGATTATTTTTATTCTGGAGTACAGTTGTCCCATTATCTTAGAAGAGTATGTCATGGTTTTCACTATTTTCATTTCAGTTTTTCAAGCAGCGATTCTCAACCAGGAACACATTTGCACCCCAGGGGACCTTTGGCAATGTCTGAGATTTTGGTTGTCACAAAAAGGGAGTAACACTGCTGGCATCTAGTGGGTAGAAGCTAGGGATGCTGCTAAACAGGCCACAATGCATAAGACAGCCCCCTTCAATAAGAAATTATCTGACTCAAAATATTAATAGTGTTGTGACTGTGAAACCCTACTTTAAAGCAATGGTGGCGCATTTTAAAAACCGATACTACTCTGCGAATCTCCTAGGATGACAAGTTGACAACTCTGAATAAGGGCTGATATTCTAACTCTTGGAATGGGATGGGCAGAAAAAAGACAAGATATTTAGACATTCATCTAGTATATTACTTTTCACATCCATAAGCCATAGAAAGAAAGAATTTCCACAGGAAAATATTTGAGTGTTTCTTAACTATTTATTTGATCAATCCTATTTCTCTTGTGCAATTGTACAAAACTTTTCTCATTTTTGCTTGTCTTAAAAAATACAAGATTGAGAAGTAGATAAGAGTTCAGTCTTCATCATGTAATAATTTCTTGGTGTCTACACTGGGTTTCTGGGAGCTACTATTTATGATGATAACGAGCAGTATCGGTTGAGTCTTGGGAACCCACCTTGAAGCCTCAGTGCACATTTTCCTGAATGTATTACATTTTGGAAAATAGAGTTTTGGTCCATAGAAAGTTGATTTTCTTTGTTCAAATCACTTAAAAACCCCGAGTTTAAGTAATTTTATATCAACAATAGATGAATAAGGGAGAGCGTACAAGTAAAGTGGGCACCAGGCTATGCTCAAAAGAGATGGATTTCACATTCAACAAGATAAATGAAACTCTTAGCAAGGCTGACCACAGTGTGCTCATCCCACCACTTCCCTCAGCCCTCAGGTTTCCTCTTCACGGACTGTGGTACTGCAGGAATTTACAATAGGGAACATCAGGCATTTCTTCTTTCTTAAAATTGAGCTGGTACAACATATATGTATTATAAGTCTCTGCTGCAGGATAAAAACAAAAATGAAAAGATAATGCTCTAAGCTCATTTCTCCTGAACTTCTCAAAGAAAACTGTTATATTATGTATCGGTCTTAAAGGCAAATGATGTAGGATCTCTTCTAGAATAGTATTTTTGCCTTCTTGGTATCCATTCTCCCTTTTCTGACCTCGATCCTTTGATTATCCTTTGGGGCATCGTTACCCTCACCTGTTCTCAGTGTATATTATTTAAACTGGGTTGACCCTATCTCTGACTCCGCAGGACCAGCACAGACTCATGATCTTGCCAAGAAGTATCTTCTTGGCTATAAATCTGATTCCATGGCAGGCAATGAAAACACAATCAGGCAATAAGATATATATTTGAAGTTTATTGGACATAATTGCCAACTGTGGGATACAAACAACTAAACATTAAGGCAGTACGGAAAAAAAAACAGAATCTGGAGAAAGAGAAAGACTAACTGACATAATTTGAGCAACTGGATCCAGCAGCACCTGAAGTCAGATACCCATGGATATTTTAGTTATATGTACCAATAAATTCATCTTCTTTTCTGTTTAAGCCAGTTTGATTTCATTTTCTGCTTTTCAAAACCAAAAGTGCTGAAAATGTACTAAGGCGGAAAAAATAGAAATGTGAAATAGCTGAAAATCAGATGATATTTGTGTCTTAGCAAATGATGTGCTTATTCCTTTTATCTTTCGTTTAATATGTAAACTTAATTTTAAAGAAATGTTTCAACCAATTTAGCCAATTTGTTTTTTGTCTGACACTCTTTTTTTCTCCTAATGGATGTATTACATTTTGGAAGATTGACTCTGGTTCCACAGAGAGTTGATTTTCTTTGTTCTTAGTATCACAGAATAGGCTCCCAATGAATAAAAGAAAATTTTAGTTCACTGTTATCTATTGTGTAGTGAAAATGATTGACTCGCTAAACGCCAACCATGAGACCAGCCAATCTTGTTGATTCAACAAAAGTATCACCTGCCATCAAGAAATCTTTTCAGTTCCTGAAGCTAACTTACAAAATATTTATAATAATCATGCCTGAAAATGTTGAACATAGTTAAGATTGTTTATCTCCTTTATTGAGTAATTATTTGAGAAATAAGAGAGAAGAATCATTCAATCTGAAAAGCAATCTTGAACTGTAAACGCTATTTAAAAACAAATAATTGTTTTATCTCTGAGTGGTAAGACTCAGCAAACTTTCTTGACTAAATGACCCTTTGTCAGCTATGGATCTATTGCAAATTAAAATTAGCATCATCAGAATTTGGGAAATTTAAGCATTAATTATACGACAGAATACATTGAGGTTTTTTTTTTGGGTTTTTTTTTTTTTTTTTTTTTTTTTTTTTGAGATGGAGTTTTCCTGTGTCTCCCAGGCTGTAGTGCATTGACTCAATCTTGGACACCCCTGGTCTACAGGTATACAACATTATGCCTGGCTTTGTCTGGCTTTTTTTTTTTTTTTTTTTTTTTCCACCAAAGCACTTTTTATTTGAGGCAAAGAGAAGTCTTGCTGAAGGGATTACAGTTCCAAGCAGTCAAAACTCAACTGTTGTGACCAGGTGCAGTGGTTCTCGCCTGTAATCCCAGCACTTTGGGAGGCCAAGGCAGGAGGATCATGAGGTCAGGATATCGAGACTATCCTGGCTAACACGGTGAAACCCTGTCTCTACTAAAAACACAAAAAACTAGCTGGACACGGTAGCAGGCACCTGTAGTCCTAGCTACTTGGGAGGCTGAGGCAGGAGAATAATGTGAACCTGGGAGGCGGAGCTTGCAGTGAGCCAAGATCACGCCACTGTACTCCAGCCTGGGCAACAGAGCGAGACTCCATTTCAAGAAACAAACAAACAAACAAAAACAAAAAACTCAACTGTTAGTGGCACTATTTTGACCTGGTATATTTTGCTTCCCTTTGGTCAGAAAAGGGTATTCAGGTTATACTTTCCCCACTGGGGCAAAAAGAACAAAGCAAACTGAAAGAGACTTCTACTCTACTGACACTGCTCTTCAGATCCAACATCAACCTAGATAAGTCCTTGCTGGCCACTCTACAGGCTGCTCTCCCACTGCTGAGTGACACAGGCCAGGCCATACTACATTTGCAAGAAAAAAATGAGATAGAAAACACAGGTATAGGTCACTTAGGGATGAGCAGGCATCCACAGCTTCAAAACTTCATGGAAAGGGTAGTCCTTGTGGGAGGCATAGCTCGCCAAGGCACAGACCCTCCAGTTCCTGTTGTAGCTGAGTAAGGTGGTCCTATCCTGGTTGCTCAGTTCAAAGTCAAAGACCTTAAAGTTCTCAGCAATGCATTTTGGTGTCACAGACTTGGGAATCACCTCCAAGTTCCTCTGCATGGGGGAACTGGATCAGAATCTGGGCTGTGGTTTTATTGTGCTTGGCTGAGATCACTTTGATCCTGGGATCCTCCAGGATGGAAGGGGCCTCAGGCTTGGCCCAGGGTCTGTCAGGAGAGCCAGGGGGGCTATAGGTGGTCACCAAGATGCCCTTGGACTGGCAGTACGGGAGTGAGGTACGGTTGGCACTCAATCTGGTTAACCGCTGGTTTATACCTTAAGCCAGATTTCTTTAAGATCCTCTCCACCTGGAGATGATTACAGTCGGAGATGCTAATAGCTACACCAGCCCTTCATCCACCAGCGCGTCCATGGCTGCACATGTGTTCACAATGTTGGTGTCATTGGGAACCATGTTGTCCGACTCGTCCAATGGGAAAAATTCCTTTCCAGGCTTAAAGTCGGTCAGCCAGTGAATAAGGTGGAGGTCCAGGTAGTCCAGCTTCAGGTTGCTGAGCGTCTTCTGGCAGGATCCTTTCACCAGGACCTTCTTATGGTACGTGCACCCCAGCTTGCTGATAAGCCTCTGGCTTCACCACCTGCTCCCTAAGCTGCTCCTGAATGGCCACCCCCACCTCATTCTCATTCTGGTACACGTAGGTGCAGTCGATGTGGGGGTACCTGACATCGATCGCCACCTTCACAGCCTTGGTTACCTAGCTCAGAGGGGACTTCCAGGTGCCCAGCCCCAGGATGGGCATCTCGGTGCCGTTGGTGAGGACAGGGTGGCTCGCCATGGCTGCTGCGCTCCCAAGACCCCTGCCCAGAACTGTACATTGAAATTTTTAATATCTAAGTTTTCAGGAAAACCCAAGTGGCAATTAGGAATGCAAAGTTTGGGGAAAGTTTTCATTCGAATACAAATATTGTTATTATTATCTTTAAGTCATGGTTCCTCAACATTGGCTGCATATTGGAACCAGTTTGGTTTTAAAAATACTGATAATTGAGATACATTATATGGAGTACTGCCTGCATGGGGGGGGGGGGGCGGGTTTAAAAACCTCTCCAGGTGATTCTAATGTGCAAAGTTTGAGCATAATTGCTTTAAGTCAATGCTACCATTTTAATGCTCATATAAATCACCTGGGGGTGTTGTTAAACTCAGTTTCTGATTCAGTGGGCCTAGAATGCAGTCCAAGATTCTGCATTTCTAACTCTGTGGTTGCTGGTGTGGGTACCACATTTGGAGTAGCAGGGATCTAAGGCATTGGTTGTGTTTTTGGAGTAAATGGGTATAAGAGAATTTTCTAGTGTCCACCCACTGCCTGTCTTAAGACTGGAAATCTCTTGTGATGAGGAGGTTTGTGGTAATTGAACTTGACCTGTAGAGGACATTCTATTGTAATGAAGACTTGTTGAGAGTTGCTATTCCTGCTGATGGTACTACCTTTGCAAAGGGTGTAGGAAAGGAGAACTGGGGTGCTACCAAGCTTTCTGATTTCACACCCTCTGGCTCTGTTCAAAGGGGTGCTTGGCAAAATGGCAAAGCTTGACTTTTACACCTTCACCCACGCCTTGCCCTACTCCTTTTCTCCTGGCCTACTAGCCAAGCCAGCCACCTTCCTGCAGCCAGTTTCTCTACTTTACTAATTAAAATACAGTTTTGAAGATCTTACTCCCTCCAGTTGCACCCCAATGGAAGGCTCTTAATTGATTCCAGATTGGCAGCCCTCTTAGTGGATAATTCAGGAATGTTACGAACTTCTGTTTGAAAGTGGAGATGAAATCTCCTTTCTTTTGCCTTGTATTCAGTGTTCTACTGACTCACCGCTTCCCAAAACAACATCCTTTTCTGAAATAAGATGTAGTTGCAAATATATTATAGTTCGTGATATATTAGTACCCACACCTTATTATAGCCCATGAGCTAAGGTGCTAACTTCAACAAAGATCCCAATCCCTATGTCTCAAAAACCCTAATCAAATTTGGTTTGGTCTACTTCAATAGTAGACAACATAAACATAACAACATGGGGAAATATTATTTTCTTAGCAGCAATGTCATCCCCAAGGAAGTGGTTTTTTGGGGGTGAATGTTTTTGTTAAGTTTGGATAGAGTAGGGAGTGAGATCTTTTAAGGACACACTTAAGGAAAAAAATTACAGTTTGCTCTTAGAGTTAAATGAAATGCGCTTATTTGGCCAAGTGTGGTATATAAGTTGAGCACAGGAGCTGAGAACAGCAGAAAAGATTTTTGGCAGCTGCGTCAGGAAGGGGGAAGATAGATGGCGTTACTAATGGAGAGAATCATTTGTTTAGGGCAGGTGGAGATTAGATATCTGGAGGAAATTTCAGTGCATTTAAAAAATGTTTTATTTGTAATTTTTATGGATATATAGTAAGTGTATATACTTATGGAGTACGTGAAATGTTTTGATAGAAGCATGCAATGCATGATAATCACATCATGGAAAATGAGGTATCCATCCATTCAAGCATTTATCCTTTGTGTTACAACACTTCAATTATAATTTTTTATTTATTTTAAAATTTACAATTTTTATTGACTACCATCATCCAGCTGTGGTATCAAATACTAGGTCTTATTCTTTCTAACTATTGTTTTTTGTACCCAAACACCCTCTGCACCTCCTCACTACCCTCCCTAGGCTCTGGTAACCATCGTTCTATTTTCTATATCAATGAGTTCAATTGTTTTGATTTTTAGATCCCACAAATAAGTGAGAACATGTGATATTTGTCTTTCCGTGCCTGGCTTATTTCACCTAACATAGTGACCTCCAGTTCCATCCATATTGTTGCAAATGACAGGGTCTCATTCTTTCTTTTATGGCTGAATAGTACACCATTGGGTATATGTATCACATTTTCTTTCTCGGTTCATCTGTTGATGGACATTTAGGTTGCTTCCAAATCTTGGCTATTGTGAACAGTGCTGCAACATATGTAGGAGCTCAGATATTGTTTCGATATACTGATTTCCTTTCTTTTGGGTATATACCCAGCAGTGGGCTTCTGGGATCAAATGGTAGCTCAATTTTTAGTTTTTTTTGAGGAACCTCTAAAACGCTCTACATAGTAGTTGTACCAATTTGCATTCTCACCAACAGCATACAAGGGTTCCCTTTTCTCCACATCCTCGCCAGCATTAGTTATTGCCTGTCTTGTTGATATAAGCTATTTTAACTGTGGTGAGGTGATATCTCATTGTAGTTTCAGTTTGCATTTCTGTAAGGATCAAGATGCTGGGCACCTTTTCACATGACTGTTTGCCATTTGTATGTCTTTTGAGAAACGTCTATTCAAATTGCTTTGCCGTTTTTAAATTGGATTTTTAGATTTTTTTCCTATAGAGTTGTTTGAGCTCCTTATATATTCTGGTTATTAATCCCTTGTCACTGGGATGATTGGCAAATATTTTCTCCAATTCTGAGAGCTTTCTCTTCACTTCGTTTATTGTTTCCTTTGCTGTGCAGAAGCTTTTTAACTTGATGTGACCCCATTTGTCCATTTTTGCTTTGGTGGCCTGTGTTTATGGGGTATTACTCAAGAAAATTTTGCCCCAGCCAATGTCATGGAGAGTTTCCCCAATGTTTTCAGGTAGTAGTTTCACAGTTTGAGGTCTGATATGGTTTGGCTCTGTGTTCCCATCCAAGTCTCATCTTGTAGCTGTCTTAATTCCCATGTGTTTTGGGAGGTACCTGGTGGGAGATGATTGAGCTATGGGGGCGGGTCTTTCCCATGCTGTTCTCCTGATAGTGAATGGGTCTCATGCTAACTGATGGTTTTAAAAACAGGAATTTTCCTGCACAAGCTCTTTTTTTTGCCTGCCGCCATTCACGTAAGATGTGACTTGCTCCTCCTTGCATTCCGCCATGATTGTGAGGCCTCTCCAGCAATGTGGAACTGTGAGTCCAATTGAGCCTTTTTTCTTTCGTAAACTGCCTCTCGGGCATGTCTTTATCAGCAGCGTGAAAATGAACTAATACAGTAAATTGGTACTGGGAGTGTATTGGTACTGGGAGTGCTGAAAAGATAGCGAAAACGTGGAAGTGACTTTGGAACTGGGTAACAAGCAGAGATTAGAACAGTCTGGAGGGCTCAGAAGAAGACAGGAAAATGTGGGAAAGTTTGGAACTTCCTAGAGACTTGAATGGCTTTGACTAAAATGCTGACAGTGATATGAACAATAAGGTCCAGGCTGAGGTGGTCTCAGATGGAGATGAAGAACTTGTTGGGAACTGGAGCAAAGGTGACCCTTGTTATGTTTTAGCAAAGAGACTGGCAGCATTTTGCCCCTACCTTAGAGATTTGTGGAACTTTGAACTTGAGAGGGATGGTTTAAGGTATCTGGCAGAAGAAATTTCTAAGCAGCAAAGCATTCAAGATGTGACTTAGGTGCTGTTGTTAAAGGCAGTTTTATAAGGGAAGCAGAGCATAAAAGTTTGGAAAATTTGCAGCCTGACAACGCCATAGAAAAGAAAATCCTATTTTCTGAGAAAGCCAAGCCAACTGCAAAAGTTTGCATAAGTAACACAAAGATCCAATGTCAATTCCCAAGACAATGGGGAAAATGTCTCCAGGGCGTGTCAGAGGCCTTCACTGCAGCCCCTCCCATCACAAGCCCAGAGGCCTAGTAGGAAAAAGTAGTTTAGTGGGCTGGGCCCAGGGTCCTCAAGCTGTGTGAAGCCTAAGGACTTGGTGCCCAGTGTCCCAACTGCTCAGCCAGGACTGAAAGGGGCCAAGATAGATCTCAGACTATGGCTTCAGAAGGTGCAAGCCTCAAGCCTTGGCAGCTTCCATGTGGTATTGAGCCTGCCAGTTCACAGAAGTCAAGAATTGAGGTTTGGGAACCTCTGCCTAGATTTCAGAAGATGTGGGGAAACACCCTGATGCCCAGGCAGATGTTTGCTGTAGGGGCAGGGTCCTCATGGAGAACCTCTGTTAGGGCAGTGCAGAGGGAAATGTGGGGTGGGACCTCCCACACAGAGTTCGTACTGGGGCACTGCCTAGTGGAGCTGTGAGAAGAGGGCCACCATCCTCCAGATCCCAGAATGGTAGATCCACTGACAGCTTGCACCCTGCCCTGGAAAAAGCTGCACACACTCAAGGCCAGCCCATGAAGGCAGCTGGGAGGGAGGCTGTACCCTGCAAAGCCACAGGGGCAGAGCTGCCCAAGACTATGGGAACCTACCACTTGCATCAGCACGACCTGGATATGAGACATGGAGTAAAAGGTGATCATTGTGGAGCTTTAAGATTTGACTTCCCTATTGGATTTCAGACTTGCATGGTACCTGTAGCCCCTTGGTTTTGGCCAATTTCTCCCATTTGGAATAGCTGAATTTACCCAATGCCTGTACCCCCATTGTATCTAGGAAGTAACTAACTTGCATTTGATTTTACAGGCTCATAGTGGAAGGGATTTGACTTTTCTCAGATGAGACTTTGGACTGTGGACTTTTGAGTTAATGCTGACATGAGTTGAGACTTTGGGGGACTGTTGGGAAGGCATGATTCGTTTTGAAATGTGAAGATACAAGATTTGGGAGGGGCCAGGAGTGGAAAGATGTGGTTTGACTCTGTGTCCCCACCCACATCTCATCTTGTAACTCCCATAATTCCGAAGTGTTGTGGAAGAGACCCAATGGGAGATGATTGAATTGTGGCGGCAGTTCTTTCCCATGCTGTTCTCCCGATAGTGAATGGGTCTCATGAGATCTGATGGTTTTAAAAATGGGAGTTGTCCTACACAAGCTTTTTTTTTTTTTTTTTTTTTTTTTTGCCTGCCACCATCCACATAAGATGTGACTGGCTTCTCCTTATATTCCACTATGATTGTGAGGTCTACCAATCCACATAGAACTGTGAGTCCACTTAAGCCTCTTTCTTTTGTAAATTGCCTAGTCTCAGGTATGTCTTTATCAGTGACATGAAAACTAACTAATACAAGGTCTTACATTTAAGTCTTTAATCATTTTGATTTGACTTTTGTATATGGCAAGAGATAGGAGTCTAGTTTTATTCTTCTGCATATGGTTGTCCAGTTTCCCCAGCAACATTAATTGAAGAGAATGTCTTTTCCCCAGTGTATGTTCTTGGCACCTTTGTTGAAAATCAGTTCACTGTATGTGTGCAGGTTTGTTCCTGGGTCTGTACTCTGTTCTGTTGGTCTATGTGTCTGTTTTCATGCCAGTACCTTGCTGTTTTGAGTACTATAGCTCTTTAGTATAATTTGAAGTCAAATAATGTGATTCTACTAGTTTTGTTCTTTTTATTTAAGACAGCTTTAGCTATTCTGCGTCTTTTGTAGTTCCATATAAATTTTAGGATGGGTTCTATCTATTTTTTTGAAAAATATTATTGATAGGGATTGCATTGAATCTTTAGATTGCTTTGGGTATATGGAGATTTTAACAATATTGATCTTTCTAATGTGTGAACATCGAACATCTTTACATTTTGGCATCCTCTTCAATTTCTTTCATCAAAGTGTTTTATAGTTTTTATTATAGAGCTCATATACTTCTTTGGTTAATTCCTAGGTATTTAATTTTATCAGTTCATTTCTTCAACATGATGTGCACTAGGAATCATTTTTCTTGTTGCTTTGTGGCACCTGTAGTAAATGACCCATTTCTTATGAACACAGTAGGGCATTTTGGTATCTAATTTATAATCATAAAATGTAAATTAAGTTATATCACTCCTATACTCAAAATTTTCCAGTAGTTCTCCACCATATGCAGAGTAGAAGCTAATGGCTTTATGGTTATCCTCAAGATCCCACATGATTGCTTTCTGACCTTATCTCTTTTTCCCGGCTTCCACACCTCACTCTTCTTAGTACAGGCATCTACATTTCCTTCCTGTGGCCTTTACCTTAGCTCTTCCCTCCCTCTAGAACACTTTGCCTAGAAATAATCTGCGGGGCTTTTTTCTCCACTGCTTCGAGGCTTTGCTCAAATGCCTCCTTCTCAGCAGATAGATTTAAAGTGGCTCTGCTCCCTCCCTGCTTCCCAACACATTTGCCGTGCTCTACTTCATTCTTGCATACCACTTTTCTCAGTATGCTTCAGAATGTATTTATGTATTATTTTCATCGTTCTCCACTCTCTCAAATGCAAACTCCGTGGAGCCAGGGAGTCTATCTATCCAGTGATGCATCTTCAGCATCTACAACACAATCATCGAAGAAATAAATGCATAGAAATGCCCATTAAGCTTTCAAAGTGCTCATAGGAAGTCAGCCAATAGCTAATTATTTGAACTCTGCTCATTATATTGCTTCTGACTAGTGGCTAGCAAATTTAGTAGATTGGAAATACATAAAATTTTCCCCAATGACCCCCCTGCCACCTCAGCTTCAATCTCTTTTAAGACATTTAATTTCCCTATGTTCAGTCTAAAATATTTGAAGCAATAATATGAAGTTCTTAGAACAAATTTGAGGCTATCCTGGGAGGGCCATACTGTGTTAATACCTTTATCTGTTATTCCTGCTCCCCTACTTCCATACCCTGCCAACTATTCCCCAAGGGTATACTCCGCAGATGGTACCTCCTCAGCCCAGGATTTCTCCATGTTCTCTCCTATTTATTTCTTTGAATTTACACTTGGTCTTTCTGTATCTCTTCCAGTAGTTCCATACCCACGATGTTTCCCTCTGTTTAGGACCTTTGCTTAGAGTCAAGAATATCAGAAGTTCAATTCTGGCTTTGTTATTACACAGCTGTGCAGTCTTAGGCATGTTATTAATATACTCTAAGTCTCAGTTTTTATGTCTATGATATGGGAATATTATTTCAGTTCCTTCCTGTATGAAAGATGGGGATGACGATGTTGTCTTCTTGGACAACATCGACCTCATGGTGAGTGTTAAGTGAGATGGAGCAGAGTATTTATAACTAGGTGGTCCATAAGTGTTTCTTCCCTCTTTCTTCTCCTTCCCCTTTTATTAGCTTCTGTTTATCATAGCATCATAAAATATTTAGTTTTAAAGGAACATTAAGGCCATTTAGTTCAGCTTATCTAAAAATCTGTTTTTATCATCTTTGTGAGCAATTTTCATTCCTCCATGATGACTAGAAGCCTTTATTTCCTTCTAAAGCACCCAGTAATCTATTTGAAATAGATATAACTAGTTCTTCTCTTATATTGAGATTTAATCGCTCACCCTAAAACTTTCATTCTTACTGCTGATGTATGAAAAAATCTAAACTAATTTTTACTGCGTGATAACCCTTCAGAGAGATGAAAATAGTTATTCTGTCTTTTGGTGTTTTTAATCATCCATACAAACTTAGCACAGTAATTTTGATTCCTCAAAAAAAAATGACACTTTTGATTTGCTTCTCATGGTAATAATTTCTTTGTGAAGCTCCATCTCATAAAGCAATAGAGCACCGTGATTAAGGACACAGATAGAGAGTCAGAATAACCTTAGGTCTGAGTCTGAGCTTGGTGACTTATTAGCTGTGAACTTGGGATAAACTTCTTTAAATGTGTTGTGTCTTCATATGTAAAATGGATAATATTAATAAAAGGTATTCCACGGGGGCTGCTGGGGGGTAAAGCAGATGCTGTGTTTAGCACACTAAGCACAGTGCCTGGCATGTGGTTTTTGATGTGTGTCAGTGGTTGTTGAGTCCTGCCTGTCAGACACAGCCTGTGTGGTGCAAAATTTGAGCAAGACTGTCTCCGTTTGTTCTGGAAATTGTAGTTTTATCTATGCAGTCTTAGATAGAATTAGGTTTTGTTGGCACCTACATCAGCCAACTCATTCTCATTCCATTTGGAATCAGTAGTACTAGGGATGTCAGTAGCATATTCTCAGTGAGACATTGCAAATGCCAAATAAATGAATAGAAAAGCCTATAAAAGGTTTTAAAGGGATGAAATAAAAAATTAATTCTACAGCTAGCAAGATCATATGTTAAGAAAATAAGTTCAGTGGGACAAGCGTTTATATATTTATGCATCTATTTTTCAAAAAATGTTTGTTTAGCCTCACCTATTTTCCAGACAATGCTAGGTACAGGTATCGTCCCACACCACGGCATTCTCAATAGGGGCAAGTACAACAAAAATTAAATTCAATGTTATATAGACTTGCCTATCTCCATAAACTTAGGTGGAAGAATAAAATACAGTATGGTTTTATTTTAATTTGGGCTATGACAATTGAAAGCATTCAAGATGGAAATATTAATAATGTCTAACTGTATTTTTTAAAATGGAGTAATGTGGATCTGAATTTTTTCAGTTCCTCAGAATTGCAGGGTATGCATGTTGAATGACCACCGAGTGACCCACTGACTATGTTGAAGCGATTTCCATGTAAGCTGGAATGCACAAAAAACAGCCAGCATTTGTTAGAGCTTGACTTGGATTTTGTGAGTTTTTAATTGTGCAAGAACTTTAAAAAAAGAACTGCCGCTTCTTCATAAAATGGGACTCTCTTAATTTGTGATTATCAATTCTGTTATCACCTAAAGGATTCTTAAAATGTGGGATTTATGACACCAATAAAATAGCCTTCAAATTATCAATAAGACATCAAAGGATGACTTAGGATGAAGACTTTCAATTACAGTCAGTCAATGGCAAAGCAATATAGCAACCGTGTTAACCATGTGGCAGCAAGGAGTTGCCACCATGCCTTAGAATGCTCATAGCTCTGAGAGTGATGACATTATGTAAGCATTCAACAGACCAGGGAAAATAACTCTATAGAGAGACATTTTTACTTGAACCAGTCTGGAATAACAAAAGGATGCTTAGGGATTTGATGCTATTACCTGAATACTGACTGAGATATCCCCAGAAAAAACTTTTTTTTTTTTAACTGGATACTTTGGCACTGAACATGCAGCAGGGAAAAGAATTAGGAATACACATGTGAACAAAGATATAGTTAAAATATAAAATAGGCCAGGTGCAGTGGTTCACACCTGTAATCCCAGGAGGCCAAGGTGGGCGGATCACCTGAGGTTGGGAGTTCGAGACCAGCCTGACCAACATGGAGAAACCCCCGTCTGTACTAAAAATACAAAATTAGTGCAGTGTGGTGGTGCATGCCTCTAATCCCACCTATTCAGGAGGCGAGGCAGGAGAATCACTTGAACCTGGGAGGCAGAGGTTGCGGTGAGCCGAGATTACGCCATTGCACTCCAGCCTGGGCAACAAGAGCAAAACAACATCGCAAAAATAAATAAATAAATAAATAAAATAAACACATATAGTTATTAAATATTAAAAGAGATTTAACACAAAGGCTGACAACTTCTACCCAGCGATTTCAAGGAGAGGAAAAACTGAGTCTAATGAAAGGGAAGTTGTTCCAAGTGAAAAGTTTGGTTTTTAGAGTAGAAATGTTGTATACTCCATTGCAGGGGTCCAGGGTCTTTCCTTCTCTGCCCCAAGTATGAGAGATATGCAGTGTAGCAAAATTTAAGTTTACTTCTTGTGGTGTACGAAGTCAAAGATGCTCACTAAGTGTGATTCAGGAAACATGTAGTCTCTAACTGAAACACAGAGTGGAAGGGTGGTAGAGGGGTTTTTCTTTTATTAATTTTAATTTAATATTCAAATAGAATGTAGTCAATAAAGATTTATGTGTTCATTTATTTTTAAGCATGAAAGGTCTGGTCTGAACTTCACACAGTGTAAGAGAAGGCAATGCATTATAGTGAGAAAGATATGGACTTAGGAACCTAATTTCTTTTTCTTTTTTTTTTTTTTTTTTTTTTTTCTAGACAAGGTCTTGCTCTGTCACCCAGGCTGGAGTGCAGTGGTGCAATCATAGCTCACAGCAACCAGCATTTCCTGCACTCAAAGATGCTCCTTCCTCAGGCTCCTGAGTAGCTAAGATTACAGACATGCACCACCATGCCCAGCTATTTGTTGTTGTTGTTGTTGTTGTTGTTGTTAGTAGTGATGAGGTCTTGCTATGTTGCCCAGGCTGGTCTCGAACTCCTGAGCTCAAGCAATCCTCCTACCTTGGCTGCCCAAATTGCTGGGATTACAGATATGAACCACCGTGCCTGGCCAAGTACCAAACTTCTTGGGTGAGTGTCCCAGCTATAAATAGAGATAAAAACAGTACCTACTTACAGGGTTGTTGTAAAGTTACATTAATATAGGCATAGAGCTTAGAACAGTGCCTGATACATATAAGCACTCCCTATATATTGCCTATTACTATTACATACAAAAGCAAAACGGAACCAGCTGACAATCTTTGAAAATACCATCTTGCCTTTCAGTTTCCTCCTAAAAGTTTAAAAGCGGAATAAAATATGTAATAGAACAGAATTAATTCCCAAGTAATCAAAATATCCTGCCTTTCTCTGTAAATGTGGTAAAATCAACCTAACAGTGGAAGCCCTTTCCTACCCGCTCTCTCTTTCTCTGCATCATCCCAGGCTCCCAATAAAATGAAGAAAAGGATAAAGAAAGTATAACAGGAAGTAACAGGGGCTCAGCCCATCCCAAAATGTTTATGGAATATTTAAAAGTTAAAACATCGAAAAAGAAAAAATAAATGCTGACCCATTTAAAATAAATTGTTTCCAGAAGGAAGAAAATGCGGCACAAAGGAATGCACTGCAGAAACACCCTATAAGTGACAGGTTTAAGGCAGGAGCAAACGTGGTTCACGGAAGAGTCCATGGAAAGTGTCAGGCCCTGGACACCACCCAGTGTAGGAATACTTCCTGAATACTTTAAGGGCAGTGAAGCCCTGCCGAAACAGCTGGCTACTTGAAAACCAACATCCTAGCAAGAACATCCATGCTGAAATTTCCCAAAATAACACAGGGTAAAAACATTCCTTCAGTTCAGAAAAGCTTGCCAATGTTGCTGTCCTTACTGCCTTTTAGCGAGTGGAAATGATTTCCCCTGCTGTTCTCTGTCTGCCTAGATCCTTTTTCCCAATCTTCTTCTCAGGAGAGGTAACTCTTCCTCATTTATCAGATCCCAGTATTCCTTCTGAAACCTCTTACCTGTTCAGCCCAACTCCCTAGGTAGCCTCAAGGGAAAGTATTTAATGAACTCTCTTTAGCCAGGGAAGGCTTTAAAAGGTAGCACTTTAGCCAAGAGAAAGAGACTTGGAGCCTGTGATCACATCCACTTCATTTCTGGATGTATTCTGGAGACCCAAACGCTAGCGTCAGCGAGGATTCTAGATAAATAGGTAACTATTGTGCTTCTCCCTACTTCTACATTTATTTCCAGTTTACTCACTTTCTTTCTTTTCCACTCCCACCTACTTAAGAAATGGTTGTTTTGCTGAGTCGATTGTTTCTAGGAGGACTTCCCCACCTGCTTTCTGACTCTCAGATCAGGGTGCAGAAACATTTTCAAATAGTCGTTTGGGAAGGAGCTGGTGCTTGCCGTTTTCTCCAGATAAGTGTTAGCTTTTGTTTGTTTAATGGATCTCTGGCTTAGGCCTTTTTGGTATTCTTTATGGTGGAATCCAAGCTTGGTTGGAGGGAGTGGTTTCTAAAATGTAGGGGAGGTGATAAGAGAGCTTAACCTGCCAGGATTATTCTGTGTGTCAAAATTGGTATGTTAGGCATGTATATTTTTGAAAGTTTTATTGACAATCAGCTGAAATGTGGTTGTTATAGCACAGTATTATACAACCAAACATTTAAAAAAATCTTTACATAGGAAAACTTAGTTTTAAAAAAGTCCAAACAGACACACACACACATATACACACAAACACAGAAAATAATATTAAAGTTATTTAAGTCTAATTGGATAGCTTTTTGCTCCAACGTTCATTTGAACTTGGAAACAACGAACAAATGTGCCAAGTCAAAGGAATGATTTTTCCTCTAACTTTCTCTCTGTCTCTCTCTTTCTCTCTTTCTTTTTTAAACTAGTCATCCTGGTTTTAAAACACGAGATACAAGTCATCAATTTCACTGTGACTTAGCAATTTATTTCCACAGTTTTACTGCTTTGGACATAACACAGCTGAGTTTCGAGCTTGACAAAATATTGTTATCCACATAATTCATTTTCTGCTGCTTCAACAAGGCGTTTGGATTTGTGGGAACTCCCATTTGAGGTTGAAATTGAATTGAAAATTCATGTGAAAGCTACACAGATGAGGCAAGTCTGACTTCAGGGAAGCGTCCATTAAATTTACTCGCTAGTCTCCAGCATGAAAACCTGCTCCTAAAGCCTTGAAAATAGCTCCTATTATCATATCGATTGGAGTCAGCAAATATAACTCAAACTTAAGGTGAGTGTAAGTTTACTCCTGGATATGTGTAACAAATTTCTAATATACATTTAATATATTGGTCACATTGGGTTTAATGTAAGTTACTAATGTTTAACACAATGATTTATTGGTTCTTCAAGGGCAATCTTCATTTATGTTATTGATTTAACTGAAATTAACAATTCCCTATTAATTCATAATTCACCTTTTAGTGGTAGTCATAAAATAAAAAAGGTTGCATCAGTCATTAATTAATTTAGAAGCAGACCCCACATAAGAAGGTAAAAGTAAAATAGTAACAGTTGTTTTCTCATGGGATACCAAGTAACTTCACAGCCAAAAAAAAAAAAAAAAAAAAAAAAGTTTGAATAGAAAAAAATTGCTCCTCTTCCCTTCAATGTTATTCTTTTATTTAGAGAAATGAGAAGCAATTTTCTACACTCTGGGGGAAAATACTTTCACAATCTGTGAAAGCCAAACATTGAGTTTGTTAGAAGATTTTTATATTTTATATAGTATTCCAACCTCACAAATAGAAATACAGGTGTTTTTCAGAAGATGCATTAAATGAAGAGTCCCCAAAAAGGAATTTTTAGGACTCCATTGAAAAGTCTTTCTGTAGATTGTAGCTCTAAATTCAGAATGATACCTTCTTACATCTTTAGGAAAGATGTGAGGGAAACTGGAGAGGAATTTTTCTCCGCATGTCCTGCTAAAAGAGCACTGTTGACCAAAGGCTGTAAAATTTATTGTGCTTTGGGGCAAATACTGTTTATTTAAATCAATTAATGCATCCAAGAGTCTCATATACAAGTCCACAGAACAAAGATTAACATCATGAAGAAAAGGTGTTAAATTTGGTTAGCAGAAATGATGAAGATGAATGAGACACAGCCTATGGTAAGAACACGTACCCGAGTGCATGCATTCCCAATGGGAGGATTTTACCTCCAATGTCTGCTTAGGAAGATGATAATAAAAACATGGCTGTGAAACAGGGATCTAGCCTAAAGAAAGTCATGAAATTACATGACGCAGTAGAGCATAGTATTTGAAAACACGGATTCCTGAAGTTTCACCTGGATTTGAATCTGAGTTATTGCTTCCTATGAAATATTGAGCAAGTCTTTAATCTGTGCTTCAGTTGTCTCATTCTTGAAACAAAGATAAGAAGAGTATCTACCATGTAGCATTGTTAGGTTATATAAAGTATTTAAAACGTAGTAAATTTAAGTGTTTTTATTGCTCTATTTATTTTTTTTATTATCACATGAATATGAGTTGTCAAAACAGGAAATCTGGGCTCCAATTCCCATTTTGGTATTTATGAGCTTTGACCTTGGGCAAGTTACTTAAACTTGGCAAAATCTTCATGTGTATAAGCTGGAAAAAGTGGAGAAATCCACCTTTTCAGGCTTGTTTTGAGTATAAAGTGGCATAATATATATAAAGTGTGAGATCCTTAGTTACCACTCAAAGAATAATTCCTCTCCCATACGATACAGGCAAAAAGTAAAAAGAAAAAAGAAATGAAAGTCTGTGAAGCTTTCTCTTTCATATGATAATAAACAATTCAGTGACCTCTACATGTCAACTGCAAATGTGAATTACTCATATTAAATATGAGTGCAGAAAACGAAAATGGGCCAGACACAGTGGCTCATGCCTGTAGTCCCAGAACATTTGGAGGCTGAGGTGGGAAAATCACTTGAGCCCAGGAGTTGGAGACCAGCCTGGGCAACATGGCAAAACCCTGTATCTACAAAAAAAAAGTTTTTTTAATTAGCCAGGGGTGCACCTGTAGTCCCAGCTATTTGGAAGGCTGAGGTGGGAGGATTTATTGAGCCTGGGGAGCAGCGGTTGCATTGAGCCAAGATGGTGCTATGGTGCTGCAGCGTGGGGGCCAAAAAAAAAAAGAGGCCCAGCGCAGTAACTCACGCCTATAATCCCAGCACTTTGGGAGGCTGAGGCAGGTGGATTACAAGGTCAGGAGTTCGAAACCAGCCGGGCCAGCATGGTGAAACCCTGTCTCTACTAAAAATACAAAAAATTCGCCAGGCATGGTGGCTCACACCCGTAGTCCCAGCTACTCAGGAGGCTGAGGCAGGAGAATTGCTTGAATCTGGCAGGTGGAGGTTGCAGTGAGCCGAGATCATGCTATTGTTCTCTAACCTGAGTGACAGAGCAAGACTCCATCTCAAAAAAAAAAAAAAAGGCTAATAGAGAAAGGTAATTATTGCAGTATTAGTTAAAAAAAAAAAAAAAAGTTAGTGAAGTATCCCTATTTTGCAGTCACAAGTTGAAGGTCTTTGATATGGTTTGGCTGTGTCCAAAATTCCCATGTATCATTAGAGGAACCTGGTGAGAGGTAATTGAATCATGGGGGCAAGTCTTTCCCCTGCTGATCTTGTGATAGTGTATAAGTTTCCTAAGATTTGATAGTTACAAAAACTGGAGTTTCCCTGCACAAGCTGTCTTTGCCTGCTGCCATCCATGTAAGATGTGACTTGCTCCTGTTTGCCTTTCACCTTCCACTGTGATTGTGAGGCCTCCCCAGCCATATGGAACTGTAAGTCTAATAAACTTCTTTCTTTTGTAAATTGCCCAGTCTTGGATATGTCTTTATCAGCCGCATGAAAATGAACTAATACAGTCTTCAAATAGGATCAATTATTTTCAGAGTGCTTATGGACAGATGACTTTCCTATGTGGCTAATTTAATCATTCCCCTCCTCTCCCTTTTTTGGCAGTTTTAGTTTATTCTTTTCAGTATTTTGAAGTTGTATGTTGAAGGAAATGGTCCATTTGTCATTATTTGTAATCAGTAGTTAGTAACAACACCATCACACATATTCACGAGATTTAATCTCAAATGTATTCATCAAGTACCAAAATCTGAGTTCAGACTGGCTCTAGTCCAAACAAAAAAAAAATGGTTAATGGAGGTACAATAGTTTCAGGCATGGTTGCATCCAGGAGATCAAGTCATTTTCAGATTCTGCCTCTCTTTCTTGGCTCCAAAGATGAAGACTGATGATGTAAGGTCCTGGGGAGCCTATCAGGCATTTTTATGCATTATAAGGAAAGAAATCTCAGAAATTCCATGGGGAAAGCTTCTCTTCCTATGTGGTTCTAGCAAGAGCTTCCCAGCTCCAAGACAAAAAAAGGTCTTGCATGCATTTCTGAACCCATCAGTGTAGTCAGGGGGCCAGAATTACAGTCAATTGTACTTTGAAGGTATCTAGTTTGAAGACTGGTTCTGGAAAAGTTTCTGAGCATGACTTCCTTCCCAGATGGCTGCCTTTGAAATGAAGTTTAGGAACTTTGCACAATAATTGAATGTTATTAGAGTTAATAAAAGGGGGAGTCGAATATGTTGCTCTTGAGGAGAAATGTAACAGTTTCAATGGTATGCTAAGAAAGCTTTTTGAAACTTAGTTTTTATCATTGTTATACTTTATTGTGGGGAGAGAAAATGGTGTTTAAACATGAAAGCAAGAGAGCACAAAATAAATGAAACCCTGTTAAGGTCAGTAGACCAGAAAAAGAAAGCAGAATTTCCTTGAATGCTAATCTACAAAAGGCTGTTTTCTTCTAAGTACAAATTGCATCCATTAAAAAACCATGTAGTAGTTGCCTTCTTTCATCTCTAGAAGCTTTTGATGGGCAGAAATGGAGACATGTGTTCCTCTTTTGTCAATCCCATGATCTTCATTGGTTCTCCCAGCCACCTCATTTATTGGATACACAGACTACAACAATTTGTTTTTGCTTCCTGTCTCCAATTTGTCCTTTAATATTCTATTAGAATTCAAAGTGACATTCTTTCTTCTGGATTGATCGAAAGAATGGAAAGATCACTGGACTCAGAGTCACCTCTGGGGTCTTAAGCAAGTCTCTAATTACACTTGTTCTTTTTATTTGAAAACATTCTTAATGCAAGACACACAACTGTGGGTAAATTGTTTTACCCAGAGTTCATGAGTGCTCTGTTCCCCAAGAGCCCCCACATGCCATGGATTATCTCCCAGGAACTACTAGGATGACTCAGTGATCCAACAACTAGAAGTTAAAAACCAGAGCCATGCTCCAGCACTGCAGCTTGAGGCTCCTCTGCCTGCTTGGTGCTGGTGTTCTAATGGTTGTTAAACATTCTCACCATCACCTGGCTCCAACCCATTAATTCCGTGTGAGAACACTGGCCTTGCACTGTTGGATCTTCTGATTTGGAAGAAATATTAGAAATCTCAATTTATACATCAAAATTACAAAAATACTTTGAAGTTGGAAATGAATTAAAGGTATTTACATATTTAAAATCAAAGAAAGAGACGAGATTTGAAGAAAGATGACAGTTTTGGTAGTAGAGGATGATGAGTTAGGCAAAGAAAAATGTTCCAGGCTGAAAGAACAAAACAAACACAAGCAGGAAGAACTCTTTGTTTATGTTGAATGTAAGAGATTTTAAACTGGCAACTCCCAAGCCTGGCCTGGGTAATTTATTCTTTGTTTGACCAGCTTACAGTTTGCCCTACACAGTATTTTTAAAAGAATAATATACTTTAATAATACACTTTAGTTCATGGATACTCTGTAATTTTTAAAATTATTCATCTTTGTTGGACATTTAGATTGCTTCCAAATTTTGCTGTTTTAAACAACCTTGAAAAATATGCTTTATATAAATTATCTTTGCACATCTATAAATTTTGGACAGAAGGGCACAATAGAAATCCCAAAAATGAAATGTGTGGATGAAAAGGGCATGGACATGGTAATGGTTGGGGTGCATATTATCAATTTGCCCTCTATAAACTTTGTACTAATTTACACTTCTATGAGTCTTGTGACTGCCTACTTTTTGTAAATCTTTGGCACCAGGTTGATAATTATATTTTAATAAGCACAAAAATTATCAAATATTAATATCAATTTATTTTATTATTATCAAGATGAAAACTTTTTTTCAGATGACTTATAGAATAGATTAGAACCAGTCTAAAAAATTCAGAGGTTTTATTTCTATTCTCCCTAGGCCACTCATAGAGAGGTTTATTTATTGGATTTTTATCAATAAAGGAAATTCACATCTAGGTTCTTAGACTTATTCTTCCACTTCTCATCCCTGGACAAGATTTTCCCATGGTCCTAGCTTCCTTCTCCCAACAATGAATGCAGCTGTGAATGAAATCCTATCAATGGCTTACTGCACAATTGGGCCTGGCCAAGGCTCCTACTCAAGGGGAGTGAGATGTAGAGTCAGATCTTGGAACATCATGCAAACAGAACAGATTTTATGCCATTTCTACAAGGTTCTGTCTGGGTTCAGCTCTTAGACCTTTTGTAGGCTTCCCTCTTCATATCCCTCTCCATAAAAGCATGGCTTACTCCTAATTGGTCCAACCCTTATCAGAATTTTCCCTTAGGAGCTGGAGCATATCTCTCAGTGCCTTATCTTCCTGAACCAATCTGGGGAGTATATAGAATATACAATTAATGACTAGTGGCCCAACTGATGGAAAATACAAATTTAGAAAATCTAAACTTTTTCTGTTCGAGTTGTGCCAACTTTTTTTCCTGTAGCAGATATTTGGTATATAATGATGAGTAAGATCTGAAATGATACCCATCTGAATGGTGCTTAAAATGTAAGCTTAGGCCAGGTGCACTTTGGGAGGCAGGTGGATCGCTTGAGCTCAGGAGTTGGAGACTAGCCTGGACAACATGGTGAAACCCTGTCACTGCAAAAAAAGAAAAATACAAAATATTAGTTAGGTGTGGTGATGTGCATCTGTAGTCCCAGCTACTCAGAAGGCTGAGTGGGAGGATGGCTTGATCCTGGGAGGCAGAGATTGCAGTGAGCCAAGATCATGCCACGGCACTCCAGCCTGGGTGACAGAGCAAGACACTGTCTCCAAAAAAAAAAAAAAAGAAAGAAAAAAGTAAGCTTGGTATTACAGCACTTATGTAAGATTCATAATTGAGTTTAAACAACAACAAAAATGTGATATTTTATTTCAATGTGGTAGGTATTTTTCTTTTTTCTAAGGGGTAATAATCATGAAAGTCTGTGAAAAATTCTTTAGCAGTGCTAACAATTTGCTCTCCTTTTTTCCTTCTAATCTCTCAAAGCAAAACAGTTGTACAGAGAACTTTAAATTTCATTAAAATATAAATCATTTATTATTCAACAAATATCTATTGAAATCCTTGTCTGTATCAGATGCTGTTTTAGGTGCTGGAGATACAGCAATGAAAACAATCGGTAATAGAATGAGAGAGAAAGAATGAATGAATCCAAGTAGGTAGTGCTATAGCGAAAAATAAAGCAGAGGAAGGGAATGCTAAGGGATAAGGAGGTTGTTATTTTACATAGGTACATGGGGTGATCAGCGAAGACTTCTCTGATGGGTGACATCAGAGGCAAGAACCAAAGATTCGGGAGAGAGCTGTGATGGGGAGAGGACATTCTAGGCAGAAGGAGCAGGGAGACAGAAGCTCTGCTGAAGGATCATGCAGGCATGATGGAGGCAATTAGAAAAACACAGCTGATGTCCTCAGACCAGGGTAGGGGAGTGACTGGTGAAAAGTGGTCAGATTCCGCATGTGTTTTAAAGGTAGAAGCGATGGGATTTGTGGGTAGATTCAATATGTAGTGTGGACAAAAGATAGGAGGAGTAAGGGTGGCCTCAGACTGGGGGTCGAAGCAACTGAACCTGTCAACTTGTCATTTACTAAGATGGAGACACCGCATAAAAGTAGCTGGTTTGTGCATGAGTTTCCTTGTATATAAAAAATAGGAGAATTGCAATTAGTACCATGAAACTTGGGAAGAATATATTCCCATCTCCCATTCATTTGGGGCATGTGCTCACAGAAAGGAATAGCCAGCAAAATTGCACACATTTCCGTGCTGTTGTCTTTGTGTTTAGTGTCATGGTAAATATGTGAATGAGGCAACTTCTACTAAGTGACAGAGCTGGAATGAGAAAAAATATATAACACAATATACTTGATATATGGGATGTACAACACAGTTTCTATATGTTTCATTTCTTGTTTGATTACATTTTTTACTTGGAACTTTTATTCTTTTTTCATTGTTGGTAGTATAGAACTAAACCACTTGAAAATGTTTAACTTTATCCAAGTCCTATACTCCTGGAAAATAGCAGCAGTCAAGAAATCCCACCATCTTTTTATGTTAGGGGAAATGACTTACTGCAAAAAATCACATATGACCTTTCATATTACTTTTATAAGATCTGCAGATGCTCCCTCACCTTGTTTAGTTAGGTCAAAGTCAAACACAGACTCTGCAAATCCTCATTCATTATCTCATCAATGATTAGCTGAAATGTTCGGCCTCCATTGGACAATCTGGACAAAATACCTATTAATTTGACTTGACCAAACTGTAATCAGGCTTCTCACTCCCATAGGCCCTGGGACATTGACTCATCCTGAGCCACCATTAGAATGCAGAACAGCACCTTCTTAACAGTCCCTGTGAAGAATGGGTTGACCTCAGGGAAAAAGATTCTCTGACCAACCTTGCAAAGATGACACCTGCTCACTCCCTTTCCCACACTCAGTTCTTTCTAATCTTGTTTACTCTTTCTGACAAAGCAAAAATCTTTTTTTGCCTGATCTTTGAGACATCCGCCGATCTTTGGATCAGAGTGATCTCTCAAATGCAGTGACCCCTTTTCTCATTTCCTCATATTTCAGTAGCTTTTTTGAATTAAATCTCTCCTTCCTCAAGTCTAGATTTGATTTCCACTTGACTGCCTTGATTAAATAGTAGTTTATTATTGTATGTGTATATAGTGACTCATTTGTATTCAACAGGTATTTGTTAGGCCTGCATACTTAATGAGTTTCTGGGGGTACAGTAATGAACAAAAAATGGACAAAACCCCTTCATTATGTGAGCTTACATCCTAGTTAGTAGAGATAGATAAATGAATGAAATACTTCATAGGTCTGATGGTGCTTTCTGCTATGGAGAAAATTAAATCTAGCAAGAGAGAGAGCTGGGTTGGGTTGGGTTGAAAGGGCTACATTTTAAAATAAAGTAGTCTGGGATACATTTAGATTATTTCCACATTTTAGAGCTGAAAGAAAGGGGTGACTGTGAGTCTCTAATCCTGAAGTCTATAAATGATAATAATGGAGGCTTCTGAACACAAATGATACTCAAAGTCAAGTAAGGAGGTCCCCTAGCCATTTGGAGACATTTGTAGGTATTTGATTGCTTTGCTTCAATGAAAAATCATGGAAGTTAGAGGGGTTAAGGAGTAAGATTTCCAAATTGGAGTCCTTGAGGATACAGGACTGTTCTCCAACATGTATATCCAGGAGAAGTTCCCATCCCAAATACCTTAGGTCAGTGTTGCACTAGCAATAAAAGCAGGTGCTAGAGGGATCATCCCTAGTTAGTTTTTGGTTATTTTCTTTTGGATTTTTTCACTCCAAAAGAACGCCATATCCTTGTCAATTACTAACAATTCCGAAATGAGGATTAGTTGATGATTTGGGGAGTTATGCATTCTAGGTGTGTTTTTAAAGCGCTAATGATTTGAAGTGAAGTATTTTGTACTGTTTTGACAGTGTTTTTAGCATTGTAACTTACTTAAGTAAAACATTTCCCTTTCAAATGCTTTCTGTTATACATCTGTCAGACTCTAAGACAGTTAAAATGCCTTTTAAAAAAAATGACACTGTGACTCAGTACAGGTTTCCTGAAAGCAAAATGGCTGAGAATTTGGAAGACTCAGAGGCCACATTTATGAATTAATTGAGCTTACTTATAATTATCTTTTGGCATTTCTTAACAGACATCCTTATGTAATCAGAAAATATAAATCAACTGAAGATACAGTCATGTTTCGCTTTACAACAGGGCTCTATTCTGAGAAATGCATTGATAGGATGATGCCTTTGTTGTGTGAACATCATAGAGTGACAGAAACCTGTATAATGTGGGCCACTACACACCTCGGCTATATGGTACAACCTATTGCTCCTAGGCAGCAAACCTGTACTGCAGGTGACTGTCCCGGATACCGCAGGCAATTGTGACACAATGGTATGTGTGTAACTTATATCTAAACATAGAAACGGTACGCTAAAAATATGGTACCATGATCTTATGGAAACACTTTCATAGATGTAGTCTGTCCTTAACTGAAGCTTGTTTATGCCATGCTTGACGTATATGGGATAGATTATTTCTAAGGTTCCCCAGACTAAGATACTAAATACCAAAGCAACATTAACTATTTGGTATTTCTTTTATAAAGCTCAAGAAAATAGCCCAGGTGAAGCCTAGGTATTTTTTTTTCCCATTACATCTGGCTGAATATATTCCATCAGTGTCTAATAAGTTTATCATAACAGGCTTTAAAATAACACCAGAGAGCTTTCAAATGGGTAGTGCTCAAAACAAAATAGATAAGTGGAAAGCCTATATTAAATCTGATAGGTTAATCCTCTTTGGTACAAATATTCAGAAATATAGTTACTTCAATTCCCTAGGCACTTTAAAGGTAGTTAGCTGGTATTTAAACTCAGTTGGGTTATATATCCCAGATCACTCAAGAAGTAATAATATAAGATCATCACTGCTATCGCATCTCATCCCAACAATGATAGTAAATTATGAAAATTGCTGAAACTGCTCCATTATTGTCTAAGCTCTCCATGAATGAAGGTTATATGTTATGATGCTTATCACTAAACTAGAACAATATAGGAGAACACCTTACTTTTAGGCTATTTTGAATCAATATATATAATAATGGAGCTTATCCTGCCATATTAAGTTATTAATAATTGGAGGGAGAGGAAAACACCCTTTTTGTTTTTAAATAAGTATGAATTTATTTATTTATTTGATTTTCTGTTTTGTTTTCCACAAAATCAGACTCAGGCAAATATCAGGATCTTCTTATTTCCTATTCTAGTCTTCCTCCATTTAAAGGACATATAATCAAATGTAGAAACATATATCAATTATCAAATTTTTCATCTTAACTCACTCACCATCATCTGAGTCTCGGTAGTGACTCATGGCTGATGTTGGCAGGTTGATTGCTCAGCCAATGAGCAGATTTTAATTGGTCTATTTGAACCAGCCTTCAAAATACTAAAAATATTTTTAAAATATAACTAATTATGTCTGTTATTAGTGCAGCCAATGGGTTTATCTTCTGGGCAATTGACCAATTGAACAGTTATCATCCTGGATAACAATTTAAGCTTCCAATAGTCAAATATTGACTTTGTGGCCACAGCCTCAGTTGCAGTATGACTCAAAATTAAAAATGAACTGAACCATTCATTGATTGATAGTTTGCATAGATGTCTGAGCCATTTGCATGACTTCCCAAGGTGGGGGATTTAATAGATGGTGGTATTACTCTATTCAGTGATGATAGAAACTAATATAGCTTCACAGCTGTAATTCATGACACAGGAGAGGAGCACAGTTGGCTGCATCTGAAGTAAACCACATTTCTATGGGTATTTTTCAAAGGAACAGATTGTACCAAAAGCAGACAAAACATTGATGCCTGAATTCCACTGATTTTTTGCTAATAGTAGCAATATTCAATGGTTTTTAGTTGGAATGGCTGTGTTTGCATTGCTGATGCAACCAGTTTGCCATTGGAAAATCTGCTGGAGCAAATTACATTCCTAGCAGCACAAACATCATTTATTTGCTCATTCATTCAACAATAGTTATTGAGGACTCGTTCTATGTGAAAACTGTGTTAAGTTACTAGAGATAATGTGATAAATAAGATTCTGTCCTAAAGGAACTTTCTCCCTAGTGGGACATATGAACAAATGAACATTTACAATTGATTTTAGTAATTGTTGTGTCTCATGTAAGGTCAAGATTGGAGCTAATTATAGGTTCACCTGGTCCATCTTGGTTAAGCATGGCTTCTCGGAAGAAGTGTCTTCTAAGCAGAGACAGGGAGAATAAGTAGGAGTTAGTTTGATAGGGTTGCAGAAGTTGGGAAGGGTTTGCTTTCTACCCAGAAAGATCACCATGTTCAATGTTCCTGAACTAAAAGGAGCAAGGGTTGATCTCAGAGGGTAGCGGGGCTCACATGACAAGGAGCCTTGTCAGACAGGAAAGGCACTTGGAGCCTTATCTGAAGTTCAGTGAAGGGCTGTCCAAGGTTTGTAGGCAGAATATAGGAATAAGTACCAACATCTAAGGGTAGAAGAGAAATCCATTAGGAAAGCTAAAAAGAAAAAGAAACAAAAGACCCTTCAACTTTCCTGTTTAATCTACTGTAACAGTAAAATACAGACGGCTGAGGCTGAGAGCTTATAGTATGGATATTCTATATTTTCCTAAACTGTTAAGAAAACTTATTGTGATTAATTATAGCACCTTTTGAATGCAGTGATGCCCCATATTTCATGGACAGTTCTATCGCTCTTTGGTGAACTCAAAAAGAAAGCTAAATCACAGCTTCGTGCATATAATTTCTCAAAATTTAAATTTTAAAATATGTAAGTAAAATTGCAATTGAACAATCCTTCTCTGTTCTGCTGTGGAAATGAACTTTGTTTTTTAAAAAAAATTCCAGCTAAATATAGAGAGTGAATAATTATAGTAAAGCTGACCTTACTGTATACATCTGTTTCTTTTCATAATTGCTTTAATTATGGGATGAACTCCCTGGGAAACAAAAATAAATTTATTGCAACAGATTATATTATTACATTTTATGAAGTTTTGAACTTTTATTAAATTATTATTATTGTTAGTTTGCTCATGCTTAAACACTCAGACTTTTAGATACCAAGGATCTATCACAGCAAATTTAAGATATTCGAGAGCCAGGTTTTACCCAACTTCAGGAATTTCCCAAGACATTGGACTTATGCTTATTGTTCAAAATGAGGCCCATTAAAAGCTGCGTCTGCCTCGTCCTATCTCAGAGAAGACCATGTCAAATTTTAAAAGAAGCCATCCATTAATCAAAAATGTTAGACAGGGCTGCTAGATTTAGCCAAAATATTTGAAAAGAAACAGAAAGAAAAGAAAGAAAAGGAAAATAAAATGTATGGAATGAATCAATGATCTTTGGTACATGTTTATCCTAAAAAATTATTTGTTGTTTACTTGAAATTCAACTGTGAATCCTGTAAACATTTTTGTACCTGGCAACCCTACAAAAAGGGGATCTAGCAACATTTTCAGTGGAGATAGTAGCATTTTGTTGTCTTTTCTACCCAGTTCCCTCACATGTGCTACAAAGTTTCCCTGTCCACAAAATTTTCAGATCTTTTTCCATCCCTATAGCATCCAGTCCTTTCTAGGTCTCCTCTCCCCTACTTCTCCATCCATTCCTGTATCCTATAAATCGGCGTAGCTTCTTTATAAAATAATGGGATGGAATATCTGCTCGTTAGGAAGTGGAAGGAAGAGAGAAGACAGTTGTGCCAATCGAGAAACTCTCTGTGGAGTGGGTAAAAACACTCTAAACATTCCCAAATTAATTTGGGTTCCGTTACATATACGGAAATTCTACTATCTCATCAGAGTGACTAAATCTTTCAGTTCTGAAGTACTGACCACAGTTTTTGCCTATATATCAGAGAAATTTTAAAAGTAAGTTTTGCCAAAGTTAGAAATTAGTTCTATGATTATTGGTGAACTGAATTAGCTCTTTGGACTTAAATTGTTTTCTAGTCAGTTTTACACCTTATCACATTGTTTTTATTTTCCTTCACTATCACTACATTATTCTAAAACTTAGTGTAGCTCATTTCTTTAGAAATCAAAGCCAAGCCTTGAATTTATAGTTAATCATGTTTCTAATTGTCAAATAAATAAATTTCTAATTGTCAAATTCACCTGCATGTTAAAATACGAGAAGAATGTGATTGCTCAGTCAGTAATATTCAGAGTTGGAAATTATAGACAAGATTCATTAAAACATTGAAACAAGGAAAAGAACTATTAAAATGTCATTTCTTTTTGTGTATTTTTGAGAAAAATCCAAGAATTCTTTTTTCTAAGTCTTTGTGAACTAAAAAGGACTTTGACAGCCGATTGTGTTTGTATTTCATGGAAAATTTCAGGTTTATTGTTAGAGAATTGTAATGCTGTTAGCAACAATGGCAAAGCCAAATGTTTACAATATAATTACCATTCTCCTAGAAAATGTGTGGTTTAGGAGAAAGAAAATTAGACGAAGAACCTCTCAAAAGCTTGCATGTGGCTAGGACCTTTGTCCACATGGGGAGATAATAGTAGCATTTCATACTAATCATTATAATTGAATAGTGACTTAAGGATCTTTGGCTCCTCATAATTACATTGAAGGTGGTTTTTAATTTTGGGGGGAACATTTGGGAAGAGGTAATTTAATGAGTATACAAAATATCAAAGTGTGGAAGTCACTGTTCTGAGATTGAGAACATTTGCCTTGAAATATACATTGATTTTTGTATAGGTTCTTCCTTCAAATGTTTCCAGTTGTTCTTTCTGTCTGTTTCAATAACCAATAACACCAAGGAAGAGGTTCTTCTAATATTCTTGGCTCATTGTGATATCATGGTCAACCAGCTTCAACCTCTCTTCCGTCTATCATTTATTCTACAAGATTAATGATCCTAAATGATTACTTTCATTATATGTAATAATGACCTTTTGGCCGGGCATGTTGGCTAATGCCTGTAATCCCCGCACTTTGGGAGGCTGAGAAGGGTGGATTACCTGAGGTCAGGAGTTTGAGACCAGCCAGGCCAACATGGTGAAACCCTGTCTCTACTAAAAATACAAAAACTACCCAGGTGAGGTGGCACACACCTGTAATCTCAGCTACTTGGGAGACTGAGGCAGGAGAATTGCTTGAGCCCAGGAGACAGAGGTTGCAGTGAGCTGAGATTTTGCTACTGCACTCCTGCCTGGCCGACAGAGTGAGACTCTTGTCTCAAAAATAAATAAATAAATAAAATAATGACCTTTCACTTACTCTATTTGCTTATGTTTTCAAATGTGCACCCTTCATTCCCTGTGCTGATGGGAAGCTTGTTTCAGGAGTAGCCATCCATCAACAACAATCTGTGGTTATAGATGATAAATGGATATCCATCTATAATGAAAGCCATGAGTGATATAAAAGAGCTCTGGGCAAGGAGCTAGAATACTGGTGCTTGCTTTTCTCTGTGTACAAACTTGAGCAACTCACTGCCTTTGAGCCTCAGTTTCCTTATCTGTGAGGAAGAGAAAATAATGACTATGTTGTTGAGTGATTGTGAAAAGCAACAATTGGGAAGAGTTCTAGTGTATCAACAAATGTTTCAGTCTTCATATTTTATCCAATGAATTGTAAACCCTTTTGAAAAATGTTCCATGGCTCTTCATCATTGCCTGGGCCCGTCAAGTTGAGATTTCTGATCCTGACATTTTAAATGCCTGATTATCTGGTGCAATCATACCTATGCACCTTGTATATTGTTGTTAGTGATTATCAAGCACAAATTATATGTTAGGCACTGTGAGGAAACCTTTGTACCCATTTTCACTTTGGAACGTTACAACCATCCTATAAAAAAGGAGTATTAGGCCAGTGAGGTAGCTCACGCCTGTAATCTCAACACTTTGGGAAGCCAAAGCAGGAGGATTACTTGAGGCCAGGAGTTTAAAACCAGCCTGAGCAACATAGAAAGCCCCTATCTCTGTAAAAACATTTTAAAACATTAGCCAGGCATGGTGACGCATGCCTGTAGTCCCAGCTACTCTGGAGGCTGAGGTGAGAGGATGAATTAAGCCCGGGAGTTCAAGGCTGCAGTGAGCTACGATTGTGCCACTGTACTCCAGCCTGAGCAACACAGCAAGAGGCTGTCTCTACATTTATTTTTTTTGAAAAAGGGCTATTAGTACTGTTTTTATTCCTTCTTATGGATAAGGAAATGAGCCTTCGAAAAGTTGTATAGCTTGTCCAAAGTTAAATAGTTGGTGAAGAGGAAATATCCGTATTTGAAGCCAGGCAGTTCAATTCTATAATCTGACATTTTAGCCACTGAGCTATACTTATCAAAGCAACTTCTTTTTGAACTTGGTTAATTGTTGTCCCTGAACATACATATTTTTGTACATTTTGTGGCATCTACTTATACCTCAAAGTCTATTCTTTTTTCTTTCTCTCTGCACAATTCTATTATGATGACTATGCATTGCTTTTCCCTGCTAGATGGGTACACCAAATCCTAAACTCTCTCAGCCCTCACTGAGCACCTTTGTATTGTACTAGCGAGAACCACACTGGATTATGTTATCTTATAGTTTCTCTGATGGATTCGTATGTTTAGAAACTGCCAAACCGGACCTACCTCAGGAAAGAGTACTATCTCTTTTACCTCTTTTGCACCTCTTAATTTATGTACAAAAACTAATGGACAATAGAAGGTGAAAAATGCATAAAAAGAATAATTGTTAATTTTTGTAATAATCTTTTGAGATTTGCAAGTGTTCTGGAAGCTGTCCTACCAATGTTTCAGAACTGATTTCTATTTCTGAAATAAGACCAAGTGACGGCAAAGTCTCTTTCTCTTCTAATCCACTATGCTACTCCTGACTGTTTGTCCTGCTTAATTTCCTCCAGTGGTAATGTCTTGCAAATCTATAGTATCCTATCACAGCAAGGTTATTTCCACTGATGCAGCCAACATACAGAATATTTCCTTTACTATGGGATTTGTGGTGAAGAGCCTAAAATTAAGGCCCACTGTTGTATGTGCCTGGAGTAAACCAGGAGGAATTCAAGTGGCCTAGCCACAAGCTCTCCTCCCTACTCTCCTCCTGTGGATAAAGCCCCCTGACCAAATGGCCCTCCTTATCATGGGGACCATGCACAATTTCTGCTTATTCCTAAGTGGAATGTTTCAGTTTCCTGGAAGACAGCAAACTTATTCAAATAACGCAACCACATCCTCCCATGGGAACTAAGGGTCATCACTCCATCGTCTTGGTGGTACAAAGCCTGACTCTAACAGCTGCTGGGTGTTCACTCCATTCCAGGGTGCACATGCTCCTATGTGATTCTGCATGCACGGTGTCCTCCTCTCCCTGGCTGTGAGTATATGTGACTAGTAAACTGCTGTCAATCTCATTAGTCCAGTGTTGGGCAATTCCCTTATCCCTCTTACTAATGGGGTGCAGAGGAGGTAACTAAAATAGGATTTTTCATGTGCGCTTTTATAGACACAGCATTTCCCTCCCATGCCCATCCTCTTTTTAGCTCCTGGCAAATACTAACTTGTTTTCCCTCTATCTATTTTTTTCACATCAAGTTTGTTATATACATAAAATGATACAATGTATAAACATTGGGGATTGGCTTTTTTCACTCAACATAATTCTCCGGAAATTCAGCCTGGTTGCTTTATGTATCAATCCTTCTTTCCTAGAATTTCACTGCATATACACTATTATTTGTTTACCCATTCTCCACTGAAGGACATCTGGATTGTTTCCAGTTCTTAGCTATTATGAATAAAGCTGCTATAAACATTCACATACAGGAAGTTTAGTAAACATAAGTTTTCAGTTCTCTAGGATAAATGCCCAAGGGTACAATTGCTGGGTCATATGGGACTTGCACGTTTAGTTTTTTAAGAGACTGCCAAACTGTTTTCCACAGTGCCTGGACCATTTTACATGCCTATCAGCAATTTATCAGTGATTCAATTCCTCCTAATCCTCGGAAGTCTTTGTTGTTCTCACTATTATTTTAACCGTTCTGATAGCTGTGTAACTATATCTCATTGTGGTTTTAATTTGAATTTCTATAATGGCCAATGATGTTGAATATCTTTTCATGTGCTACTCAGAATCTATATATCCTCTTTGGTGAAATGTCTGTGTCTTCTGCCCATGTGCAAATTGGGATTGCATGTTCTTTTGACATTGGGTTTTGACAGTTTATAAGCATATTCTAAATACCACTCCTTGGTTGGATATGTGGTTTGCAAATATCGTCTTCCATTCTGTAGGTCAGGTGATAATTTGAACCACTTATTTAAATCTCTAGAGTCTTTTACTAGGAATCTTCTGTGATTACTAGGGCTGACAAGGGGTACCTTCAATTAAACAGTCATCCAGCAGGGTTAAAATGAAATACGCTACCCATCATATCAATGTGCTAGAGTGGAACAAACCCAAGGTTCAAAGTTGAAGATCATGGGCTGGGCACGGTGGCCCATGCATGTAATCCCAGGTACTCCAGTGGCTGAGGCACAAGAATCGCTTGAACTCTGGAGGTGGAGGTTGCAGTGAGCTGAGATCGTGCCACTGCACTCCAGCCTGGATGATAGAGCGAGACTCTATCTTTAAAAAACCAAAGGAAGTTGAAGATCATGGTTCTAGTCCTGGCTTGGTCACTAAGTGTTATAGGATCTCTCTGGGCCTCAGTTTCTTCATTTGTAAGGAAGGATCAGGCATATTATCTAAACTACTATCTTGTTCTACCATTCTGTGATTCTCAGTTTAGAAGTTAAGCTGAATAGAATGAAGCTAATTGCCCTATTATGGCAAAAATACTAACATGTAGGTTTGAAAACAACTGAGAACAGAATACCTTTCCTTCTTTATTAGTGAGAATATGCTAAAATATCACAGTGCAGCATGACCTTTAGAATTATCTTGCCTTTGCCTTTCCTGGTGGTGCCCAACAAATGCATCTCAGAATTTGCTATTTTATTGTATAGAACCTTGTAGCAGTTTAGGTGATAGATTTGGAGTCTAACAATGCCCTACCACTAAACTGGTATGCGTGCAATTGGAAAATTACTTAGCCACTATAATCCTCAGTTGCCTTTTTTTTTTTTAAATTTTGTGATAATCATGGCACTTAGCACAAAATATTTCTGTGAGAATAAAATGAGATGATCCAGGTGAGTGCTCAGCACTCATTCATTTCCCACTAGCACGCAGTAAGTGTTCAATAAAAATTATTAGCAGCTGTTGGGGCTGCTGCTGTTATTATACTAAGTGGTATGGTTTGGCTCTGTGTCTCCACCCAAATCTCATCTTGAATTGTACTCCCATAATTCCCATGGATTGTGGGAAGGACCCAGTGCAAGATAATTTGAATCATGGGGGCGGTTTCCACCCTACTGTTCTCGTGATAGTGAATAAGTCTCATGAGATCTGATGGTTTTATCAGGGGTTTCCGGTTTTGCATTTCTCTCATTTTTCTTTTGCTACTGCCATGCAAGAAGTGCCTTTTACCTCCCACCATGATTCTGAGGCCTCCCCAGCCATATGGAACTGTAAGTCCAATTAAACCTCTTTTTCTTCCCAGTCTTGAGTATGTCTTTATTGGCAGTGTGAAAACGGACTAGTACACTGAGTTACCCCAAACACTAAGGTGCAGCCCCTAAGAAGCAGATAGAGGGCTCTTAGGAAGGGGAGGGCTTTCTTTTGTTTCCTGACTTTTCTAAAGCAGGATGTGGTTCTCAGCTGATGAAACCAGCATTAACCATTGTACACGTTATTATTACATTTGCCACTCACAAAAATGGCAAAAGAGGAATATCAGATACAGGCACAAAAGATACAGATCTTCTGCAATTAATGTTATTCTCACCTTGCCTTTTTCAAACCCCAGTGAGCTACTCTAAAATCTCTCCCTTCTTTCATTCCAAGGTCCCCAAACCTTTCCTCGCAGTCTCCTTTGCGGTCTCTCCTCTCCGGTCTCTGGATAAGAGCTTTGTTAGTTAGGTCAATTTATCCTTGCTAATTCTGTTCTCATTTTCATTTCCTTATGTCCTGGACTCTGCCCGTTCACAAGTGCTCAGGAGCTAAGTGGGCAAGAATAATTCCTTCTTGGAAGCAGTGGTTAATATTTCAAATATGTATAACTTAATATCTTTTCTTTATATCACTGCCACATAAAATATTAGCCATAAGCAGAGGGACAGCTTCTAAAAACCCTGACACTATGACACAAACAGCTTTCAAACTATTCCTCCTTAAAAAAATCTCAAAGGAATTTTTCCCACCAAATTGTAACATTCACTACCTGCCTGAATGAACAGAACCATTGGCAAGAATTGGCATATTGATGCTTTGTTAAGATTCTCATTCATTTCCTACTCGATTTCTTACATTTCCAGGCTGATTACTTCCCGTTCCAGAAATGCAGTTATTTTTTCTCTACATGGCTGCTTGTTTCTTTTTACACCTGTACAATATCTGCTTCTTATAGCTAAGGGGTTATATCATTAATTTAAAGACAACAGCACTAAGTCCTGTGGATTTTTCAAAGCAGAAGTTTTATTTCTCAGAAAGTTAAATTCTTCATTCTTTTAATGGAATTAGTGAGTCAGAATCATATTATTCATTTTTCTTCTTTCCAGAACTATGATGACACAGGTAATTTGATTAAGCTAAGAAGCTCAATTCATGTCACCTGTTCTGTTATAAATGTATCAGTACAACTGGGAAAATAATTTTATTGAAAATATTAAATTTGGTGCAGGTTGCTTTTAGATGTCATTTTTGTCTGTCATGTAGGACCTTGTCATCCATTGATTTGCCCTGGAATCGGAATGTTTATGAATCAAAAAATGCATATAGGGTGGCTACTGAACATGTCTTTAATGAAGAATGCAAATAAGCATGTAGTCCTTGCCAGCAAGGAGCTTACTACCTATTTGGAAATGCAAGGAAAATACACAATGATGTTGAATTAGAATAACAGGAGTTGGTAAAATCTAAGACAACAGAAAAGAAAATCCACCATGCTGTGTACAAACAAGAGCCAAATATTGGATGGAGACTAACAGTTATTGAAGGGAGAGAGAGATGCTGAAGGCTTATTAAGAATAAGAGTTATCCCTTTAAATTTTTTTGTATAAAACTGCATCTTCTTTATTTTGCATACTTCAATTTCAGAACAAAATAAACAAAAAACCCATAATATGCAACATCCAATGCTGTTGTGAAATTAGGGAGGGAATGGGAGTACAGGCCCTTGTTTCCTGCCTTAGACACAAGGACAGGAGAGAATAAACACAAGACATCAGCAGAGGGAGCCAGGTAAGACAGGACCACTCAAGGCTGCAGTGGGAGCCATGGGGACACTATTCAGAGGGTACAGGTTTCCAAGTATAAACTCCTAGTCTGCCTCCCTGCAAGACACATCCTCGTCGCCTTTGAGTGAGCAGGGAGGATTGTATCAGGAACAGCAGCACTGGCTTCCTGTGCTGCCACTTTATCTTCATCAATAGCTAGACCTAGGTTGTTCATGGTAGGTGCTATTGGAGTAGCTCTGGGAATCCTCAGGGGAGAAGTCAGAAGAGAGCCCCACAGTTTCAAACAGCAGCACCACCAGGTCTTTGACAACTTCGTCGTCCTTGTCTGCCTCAGCCTTCTGCTGCAGTGTCTCCACAGTAGGTTGGTCAAGGTTGATCTCCAGGTGCTTTTTGGCCATCATGTAGCCCATCATAGAGTTGTCTCAAAGTGTCTGAGCTTTCACAATCTACTTCACATTTGCTGTTCAGCTGTAGGTGCCAGTCACAGTGCAGCAGGATGAAGAAACAGACTATTGGAGATTGTCACTTTCTCAATCTTCTTATTCAAGATTTCTTTCAGGAGCTTGCAGAGGTTCTCAAACTTTGCCTTGCTCTCCTCCATTTTCTTCTTCTCCATCCTCAGGTAGCCTAAGACCCTACCAGGTAACAAACCAGCCTCTTTCCACCAAACTTATTGAGCTGCCACATGCAGTGCTCAGCAGTGAGCTTGGTCATATATACTGCCTCAAAGCCCTGCTTCCTCACTCACTCCACAAAAGCAAAGTTGGCCACCTGCTCTTTGCTCTTGCCAGTGATGTCATAGATGGACTTCCCATCTCCATGTGAGAGACATGCTCTGACAGAGATGTCATCTCATCTCCAGACTGGGTGGTGTGATAGTGCAGCAGCTCAGACAGGCATCACCAGTTAATAGAGTCCTCATGGATTCCAACCTTTAGATTTTTAGAGAATTCTTCATAGAATTTCTTATAACATTCCTTATCTTCTGCCAGCTCAGAAAAGAACTCATGGCACTACACAACAGTGTTTTTGTGTGGACTTTCGGGATTCTGCTCTGCTGGAACACTTCTCGGGAGATGTTTAGGGACAGATCTTCAAAGTCAACCACACCACAGATAAAGCTGAGATACTCTGGTGTCAGCTCATCATAGCACATGCCGGACATAGAGGCTGATATTTTTCTTTTCTCTGTTGTTCTCAAAGAGGTCAAAGAAAGCCCTACTATTTTCTCAGAGAGGTCAAAGAGAGCCTGATGAGGGATGAATAACAGTGCCCTCAATTCCAACTGACCTTCTACAGAGATGTGCTTGACTGGCAAACAGTCTTCCCAGTCACTGGCAAGGCTCTCATAGAATTCTCCATACTCTTCCTGGGTGATGTCATCAGGCTTTCTGATCCAAATGGGCTTGGTCTTATTTAGTTCTTCCAGATCAATGCATTTTTGTTGTTGTTGTTGTTGTTGATCTTCTTGGTTTTCTTTTTCTTATCCTTGTTATCCTCCTCACCTGAACCCACATCTTCAATCTTGAGCTTTTTCTCATCATCTTTATCATCCTCTTCTTTCTCACCTTTTTTTTTTTTCTGCCTTATCATCACTGACTTCCTTCACTCGTTCCTTCTCCAAACAAAGGGTGATGGGATAGCCTGTAAACTACGAGTGTTTCTTTGACCTGCCTGACTTACAAATACTCTGTCTGGTCTTCTTTAAAGTGGAGGATCACTTTGGTGCCTCTGCCAATGGGATCAACATGGTCAGCACATACAGTTAAGAAACCTCTAGTATAAGACTCCCAGGCATAGTGTTCATCATCATTGTGCTTTATGATCACAACCACTTTTTCTACCTCCAGGTACGCAGCATAAAAACCAACGCCAAATTGCCCAGGCCTGGAAACATCTGCAGCAGCCTGAGGAGCCTCCATAAATGCTTTAACACAAGATTTGGCGATAGTTCCCAAATTGTTTATGAGATCGGCCTTGGTCATGCCAATGCCTGTGTCTACCAAATTAGGGTGTGTTCCTGAGGGTTGGTGATGACGTCAATTTTCAGCTCTTTACCACTGGCTGACTTGGAAGGTCCTGTGAGATTCTCAAAGCAAATCTTGTCCAAGGCATCAGAAGCATTAGAGATCAACTCCCATATGAAAATCTCTTTGTAGTAGCAGGTATTGATGATGAGAGATATGAGTTGGGCAATTTCTGCCTGAAAGACGAAAGTCTCCATCTCCTCCTCTACATGGTGCATCTCCTCAGGCATCTTGAAAGGAAAAGACTAACAAGTGCTAGTGAATGAACAAGGTGGGCTGGGACTGTTCAACATGCACATGACCCCAAAGCTGCATGGGAGTGACTCAAGAGCAAAAGTTGCCTTTTAATGAGTGACTATTACCTGCCAGGCATTGTGGTAGGCATTTTATACTTGATATGTTTCAATTTAGAAAAAAACAAATGTATGGTTATTTTTAGATCTACTTTTCACAAGAGGACAATGCTGAGACTTTTAAAATAAATGTTAGTAAGTGGTCCAGGTGAAATTTGAACCCAGACATATTTGGCTGCAAAGCCTGGGTTCTGTTTGCAACCTATACTTTATAAAAACATGCCAGGCAATGGGTAGGAGGATTTGATCTGATTATTGAAAAAGTAGTAAAAGATAAAGTGAGAAAGAGGCAGAGAGTTAAGGAAGGAGGAAGAAGAAATGAGAACATTTTAGGCTACAAAAATAGCATGAGAATGGGGGCAAACATATACATAAAAAGTGTTTGACGAACAATGCGTATATGGATTTGCTTGGATCAAATGTAGGGGATGCTTACAAATGTGCCTAATGGCATAGGCTCTGGATTTTTACAGTTTGGTTTAAATTCAAGCTCATCCATTTATACCTGACCTCTCCTAGGCAGATTACAACATCACATAGAATAGTTGTGATGATTTAAAGAGCTAGTACAATTTAGGTGCTGGTAATACAGATGTTTTCAGTATGTGAAAATTCATCAAGTGGTACAATTATGTGTGCTTCTTGGTATGTATATGTCAGAAAAAGATTTTTTTTGTAAAAGGAGCTAATGCATGTGTAAGCATTCACTGAATGTTAATTTATTATTCTTAATGTATTCAGGACAGTGAGATATTAGAATAAGATCTTAGCAGAATGTTGGAGCATTGTAAAGGGCCTCTTACCTGAAGAGGGTCAAAGAAGGATTGGAAAGATGGAGATATATTCACAGTGTTGTTTAGGAAGCTCGTCTTTGTCTCAGTGTATAGAATGAATTGGAATTACAGAAGGATATAGAACAGTGAGACCAATGAAAAGATTTTGTTACACAGAAGTCCAGTAATATGGTCCTGAGGCAAGTGATGGTGAAAAAGAGGGATTCCACGAAGGAAAAATCAATAGGATTGGATAGTGGGATGTAACAGGGAAAGAAAGTAAAGATTCAAAAATAACTTCTCTAGTCTTTACAGTAAGAATGATTGGAAGAAAAACCTGAGCGGGGGAGCAATGGCAAGGAGGTTGATTTTAGATAAATCCAGTTCCAAGTGTCAGCATCTGGTTGGCAGCTGGATGTGTCAATCAACAACAGAGAACACTCTCCAAGAACTAGTAATTACATAATTAGTAACTACATAAAGTGTGAATAGTTTGTTGTGATTATTACACAAAGGAAGATCCAAAAATCTGGTAGTACAAACCGAAAAATTTTCAATATGATTATGTGTGTATTTCATAGTTTGTCTCTTTGATCCTATAATTAAACCATACTTATCTCTGTCTCTAAACAAATAATTCAGAAAAAAGCATCTGAACCTATAGAAATCTATAAAATCCCCAAGTTTGGTGACATTTTAGTTACAGAGGGTAGACTTCTGTAACCATAATAGGTAGAGTTTAAATTAAATGATTGTCACATGTTGGTAAAGTGCAAGTACCTTTTTTGAAGACCCCATATATTCTCTCTTTCAAAGACTGTTTATTATTTCTTGAACTTACCTTTAAGAGATTTAGAAAGAGAGGATTAATTATTTTCCATTTGTGAGCACAAATGTTATTGAGGACTTTCTTTTATATTTACCAAAAAGGGAACCCAATCATAATATATTGAAAACTTATACCCACCACACAGCAAATGCTGGATGAAAACCTCACCCACTACTGAATTAATGTCATTTCTGTTTCTCTGGTATTACCATAATATAAAGTAAGAATAAGTTTCAACTTTAGGATCCAGGGAAAATGCATGTGTATGTGGGGAGGGGTATGTGTTGTGGGTTTGTGTGTCTACGTACACACATGAATACATGCATGTGTAAATATAAAGGGGTGGAAGGGAAATTATAAAATAAGTTTACTCTAGTTGTCCAAGGGAAGTTGATTTTATAATTAAATATTTAGAAAAATTCAGTCCTGTGGTAATGTAACATGTTGAGGCAAGATGTCTTAAAAATATCTCTTTAAAATATAGCTATTTGTATAAGTTCTGTCACTCAAGCTTTTACATTTTTCTGAATTCAAACATAAATATTTGCATGCTAGAGTATGCAGAAAAATGCCAATAGCGCAGAGGATATTTGCCTACTAGCCATGCCTCAAAAATAACAATGCTGTTTCAGCAGACACATTTTGGGGTACCCAAGAGGATGTGAAGACAAGGTTAAGTTATTAATGAATCTGCCTCTGAAGTTAAGAACTAGAATGATGTTATTGCTCTGCAAACCTCCTCTTCTCTCCATCTGCCCCAGACAAAATGCCAGTTATTCACTAGTGATTACATCAGTGAATTTTCCTGATTATCTCCTAGGTGCATAGAACTGCTAATATTATAAATAGAAATCATTCTAAGACATAATCCCAGCTCTCAAATAGCCTAGTTAGGTACATGGCTAAGTACTTAAAAAGGAAAGCTAATAATATAAGTAAGGGTATATAATTTAGTGGGCAATAGCATATAATATAAAATAGTTTGGAGATTAAAAGGGAAGGAAGCCAATCCTAGTGACCCACTGTATACTAACTACTAGTCAGCATGAATACTTGAATCAGGATGATTGTTCCTCACTCCTATACCCTCAGCACCTAGAAGAGTGCCTAGGATGAATAGAGACTGAATACATGTTTGTTGAAAATGATTCTCTCATTCAATATGCACAAAATTCCTAAAGAGTAGATATCTCCACTTTATAGATGTTAAAATTGAGGACATGAAAGATAAGTAGCATGTCCTGAATCACATAGTGGCACAAAATGAGATTTAAACCCAGGTTCACCTGTCACCAAAAATCTTACTTTTGCCACTGAAAGGTGGCAGAACTCAATGGAGATGAACCAGTTCAGTGATGGTTTGGACAAAAATATGTAGTCTAAGGAAATTGGTCAGAATTCCATAGGAGACTGATAATTTTTTAAATAAATATTATAATTGATAATGTAAAGCTTTAAAATTGTTAAAACTTAGGTACATCTGATCTAAGGTAGTGGGTTGTCAGGATATCAATATTTAATTTCCAAAGAACACAAGCATTGTTTTTAAGGGACTGTTAATATTTTCTCACAGCTTAAAATGAGCAGACGGAAAGAATGACCTTCAACTTTCTATAGGATTTTACATCCAACAGTAGAAAGTGCCGCATGTAAGATTTACACTTGACTAGACTGGTGACAACTGCAGCTTCTGTCCTAATGGCCTGCAAGAAATGCTGATACAAAACAAGAGGAAAATCATGGCATAAAATTGTATATGAAAGTTTGGTTTCGAAAGTGCACTTTACATACAGTGCAAAGTTTCACAGTTTGATTGAAATAGTTTTTCCTTGCCAAAAATATTTACTTAATGTTAGTAAATATTCTAGTGTAAATTAGTGTATAATAGATTCAGTAATAAAAAATAAAACAAAATCAACTAGATAAATTAAAAACAAAATTATAAAACTTAATGTAACATCTAGTATGTGAAAAAAAAACACTATGATGTCTTAGAACAACAATGAGAATGGGTTGTCTTTTTGTTTCTTTCTATAAAAAGATATTAATCAAGAGTGCATATTCAACACAGTGCAAGGCATGCAGTATAATTATAACGCATGCAGTAGAAGAAAGATATCCTCAGGCATTATCCATCTATTTTCAACAGTGTGGATTTTTGACACAGAATTAACACAGATCTATCAAAAAAGTAATTGCAGAACTTTTAAATAGTAATCAACATGAGTTTTTTGTCCAATTGAAGCAAGGGAGATAAATAGATTGCATCTATGCATTTCCTTCTCACTCAGCCCCACATGCCCTTGGACCCATGGGGCCAATATCATTACTGTCCATTGAAATAGCAGTAATAGTTTTACTGCAGTCGAGTGATGTGGCCAGTGCTTTGCTAACCCACTTTATGTAATTTATATATATAAATTAGAAATTATCTGACACAATTATGGAGGCTGAGAACTCCCACCATCTGATATCTACATGCTGGAAACCCAGGAAAGCAGACGATGTAGTTCTAGTCTGAGTTCAAAGGCCTGAGAGCCAGGAGAGCCAGTGTTGTAAGTTCCATTCAGAATGTAGGAGAAGACTGAGGTCCACTTTGGAAACAGGCAGAAAGTAAATTCTTCCTTACTCCTCCTTTTCATTCTGTTCAAGCTTCCTCGGGTTGGATGGTGACCATGACAGTGGGGACAGCAATCTGCTTCACTTTGCCTACTGATTCAAATGTTAATCTCATCCAGAAACATCCTCATCGACATAGCCAGAGTAATATTTGACCAAATATCTGAATACCCCGTAATACAGTCAAGTTGACACATAAAATTAACAATCACAAAGAATAAATGGGATGATAGAGGAAATTCTATCTTCGTAGAACCAGGCATGGGAAAGCAGTGCAGCAGGACCTGCACCCTACATCTTAGTCTGAAAGCCATGCTCCCTCCCACCATGCTGCATTGCCTGATCTCAGACAAGGCTTCAATGCAGTGCTTTGGGTGGGAACTGCAGGCGATCAGGGTTGGCATCCGGGATAAATTATGTCATCCACCTCTGAGACTTATAATTGTCAATTCTATATTTAAAAAAACAAAATGGTATGCCCTGGGGAAAAGGAAAATGTAAGGGTGGCTGGTAAAGGAAGGTCAGATAAAAATGGACTGTAAACACGCAGAAGAATTTGGAATTTGGACTGAAGGCTGCAGAGTATGGTGACCAGCTCATCCTGTTTTGCTTAAGACTTTCAGTTTTAAAAGTGAAAGTCCTGTGTCCTTGGAACACTCTCAGGTCCAGGCAAACAAATTGGGCACCTTACAATAGAGAAGTGATGCTCAAATTGTCTCTTGTGAAAACAGATTTTTGTTTCCTAAACCATTGAAGACTAATACTTTTATAAAATGCGTCACTAGAATGAAATGGAAAAAGGCACACAAGCTCACACTTTCATATTAAATTCAACAGATATAAATTACTCTAACAAATGGCTGTAAAGGTTACTAAAATACTTACTCTTAATTTCTATACTCACCTTTTGGGGGACCAGTTACAACCCATTTGAGATGGGTCCTGGTGTAAGGACCACACCAATGCAGGAATGAGGATCTATTTGTACAGTCTGAAAAGCGAAGAGGCAGAATGAGCACCTTTATTTTGGCATGATAGATTGCAATTGGAAAGGACTAGAACAAGGAGAATAGATGGTAGTAGAAGAGGGAGGTATGAAGGATGGGCAGAGAACAGGTGAGCAAAGAAAGGAAATCCCAGTGACTTGAATACAGAGATCAAGGAATAGAAACAACTCATCTTGAAGTTCTTCACTAAATGAAGTCTTTTGTAGTCACTGGCCTTAAAAGCTTAAGAAATTACATTTAAGAAATAATAAAACAAAAGCAGAATGTAGACTGTTTGAGAGAGTGGGCTTTGGTTGTAAGTAAACTGCCCATGCCCAAATCCAAACAACCCTAGTTGTTATGAGTTACTTGACCATGGCGTGGTTTCACCACTCTCTGTCTCAGTTCCTTTATCAATAATACGCCACTTCTCCTAGTATCTATCCCAAAGTGTTGTTGTGATATATAATGAGATTGATTTTTTTTTGAGACGGAGTTTTACTCTGTTGTCCAGGCTGGAGTGCAGTGGCACCAACTCTGCTCACTGCAACCTCTGCCTCCCAGGTTTAAGTGATTCTCCTGCCTCAGCCTCCTGAGTAGCTGGGATTACAGGCATGTGCCACTATACCCGGCTAATTTTGTATTTTTAGTAGAGACAGAATTTCTCCATGTTGGTCGGCTGGTCTCGAACTCCCAACCTCAGGTAATCTGCCCGCCCTGGCCTCCCAAAGTGCTGGGATTACAGGCGTGAGCCACCGCACCTGGCCATTTTATTATTTATTATAAATAATAAAATGATACTATTTATATATCTTACATACAATATATACTGATATATATTATATACTATATAAATAATTTGTAATTTATTATTTATAATGGTATATGGTATATTTATATCTATATACATATATAAATATCTGCCATTTAGTACTATAACTGGCACATAGTTAATGGTTACTCTTTGCTCGTTATAAATATGCATAAAATATCTCAGTAACAATCATTCCAACCTCATATCTTTTGGGAAATTTTTGCCTCCATTTACAAACTGATTTAATAGTAACCTATGAAAAAGTGTGATTTCTTATTTATCAGGGAAAATTTATAGTATATTCTCCTATTGACTTCCAAATTTGTGAGCATTTGCCAACATTGTACACGCTGATTTATGCCACAATTGTTTGGCCCCCGCCAAAATATCATGCACTGTTTAGAAGAAAGAGGTTTATTAACAGCAGTCAATTTGGCGCTATTTGGCTTGTGCCTATTTGAAAGCCTCCTTGCAGCATAACTACCAAAGTTGTTGCTGTATTGGTTCTTAGCATTACTCCATTTTCCCTTGGTTTCCTTTGATCTCATTTCTTTATGTATCTCATTTACTCTCCAGGTACTGCTTGTGCCTCCTGTTAGGGGCATATGTTTTGTAATGGTACTAAGCTTGGTTGATACCTATCCTAGTGCAGTTGTTCTCTGTAGTCAACATTGCTTTGTCCTCCTGGTGCATATATAACATAGAAGGAGTAAAATTTACAAAGGCCCTGGGGCAGTAGGATGCTGGCATGTCTGAGAGTAGCAATAGGAGAAGGGTGTGGCCAGAAGCAGGAGCAAGAGGGATGGACAAGATATGGACATTGAGGTCCAAGACAAGGAGGGAGTCAGATCTAGCAAACCTCTGGATCATGGCAGGAACTTTAAGATTGCTTTAAATGTGATAGAATTCATTAGAAGATTGAGCAGACTATGGTATGAACTGACTCACTGGCTGCCGTGTGTTGACTAGACTATCTGTGGGCAAGGGTGAAAGCCACATTACCAAGAAAGACTCAATATGCTAATATAGATCAGTCCATTTCTCTTTACCAATACTAGGTACACTGCTGATATCATAGGCTTTGGTTTTACCTGTTTACCTATAGATTATTTCAACTTGGAGACCATATAAAACCACAGAAAAGTCAGCAGAAGGAGAGTAGAAGCATCAAGAGTCATGAGAGCTTCTGATGCCCTGAGATACAGAAAAAACAAACTTAGTCAACTGTCTGATCCAAGTTTTATACTTTGTGAAATTTAACTGCCATTAGGAGTGATGCAGTGGTGTGCCTGGAAAACCAAAAAATAAAAAGTAGATCTATAGTTTTTGCTAATTTCCAAGGTGTAAATACTCCCACCACAGCCAGTTTCATGCTACCAAAGGGACACCACTGATGCGGAGTCGGGACGAGATATGCACGAGCACTTCTTGCGAAGTGGACAGCAAGCCAGTGGTGCATGAGTGTGAATGCTTCCAGTGGATTTCCTATTATTAGCTTCTTTGAGTGAGTGTCAAACCTTGAGTGCTGGATCATCCACCTCCCATTTCATCTCTTTTGACCCTTGAACTTCTCTTTAAAGGGCTTCCTTGATCGTTCTGGCCTTTCCTTGCTTCCCAGTTATTAGAAACATAAGACACCTACAGGGGATGTCTTGAGGTCTCAGGATAGAATATTTAAAGTACAGCATGTAGGTTCACCCATGTTTTAGTATTAATCTTTAAAAAAACGCCAGTTTTTAATCTTCACATCAGTTCTATTAGATTTACAGATTCATAAACAGATGTAGTTGTTAAAAAGTGGAGAAACAGAATATTCTATTTAGCACACTGACGTTTATAGTACATGTCAAATTGCTTTTAATCAAAACATTTAAAAAATTCATAATGTCTACAAGTCAGAAAAGTTTCCTGGAGTTGTTAACTTTGCATACACAAAAGTATTATATGTTTTAAATGTTATTTTCTATTCAATTATGTTCCAGAAGTAGATGGGTAAGCTTTTAAATTAACTTATCTAACCAGACCACTGAAATTCTCATCTGTAAACAGGGAAGCAGATCCATTGAATGAGAAATGAACTTCAGGACTATCCATTATTCTTGGCAAACTAAATTATAGTCTCTACTCTCTATTTGAGAATCAGTGTTTCACCTGGTTTCAGAAGTGATCAGTAAGAGTGACAAGAAAGAGGAAAAAGAGAAAATCCTTCCTGGGCAAATACTTTCGCATCACTAATGAGATCAAATCATTAAACCATGAAAAGCATTGTGAAAATCCCTGGGTTGTTTTCAGACAAGTAACATTTTATAAAGTTAAAGATATCTGAGCTTCTAGCAGCCAAAATGGGTATGAGGAAGTTTAGTGCTTGAATTTGCACACTTCAAACTGTCAGCTCCTTCAATGTGGAATGATTATTAACAGTAAGTTCTTAGAAATTTTCCCCTTATATCTTGGCTATTGTGAATAATACTTCAATGAACATGGAAGTGCAGACATCTCTTCAACATACTGATTTCAATTCCTTTGGGTTTATACCCAGGAGCAGGATTGCTGGATCATATGGGAATTCTATTTTTTGTTTGTTTGTTGTTTGAAGACTCTACATACCGTTTCTCATAATAACTGTAGTAATTTACAATGCCACCAACAGTGTATAAGGGTTTCCTTTTCTCCACATCTTCCCAATGCTTATTTCATCTTTTTGATAATAGCCAATCTAACAGCTGTGGGATGATATCTTATTGTAGCTTTAATTTACATTTTTCTTATGATTAGAGATATTGAGTATTTTTTCATATCTCTGTTGACTATTCATGTGTCTTTTTTGGAGAAATGTCTATACAAGCTAAAAATAAACATTTTATATATTCTCACTACAAAGAAAGATGATAAATATTTAGGATGATGGCGTGATAATTAGCCTGATTTGATCATCCACAATGTATACATATCTCAATTAAAACATCACCTTGAACCCCATAAATGTATACAATTATTATCTGTCAATTAAAAATATGACTTAGAAAAGTAAGTTCTTAATTTGCAAAAGGATCTCTGCCAATATACCCGCTAATTAAATTACTAATCAGGCAATAATCCCTAATGTTACATTACCTAGAAAATGAAATGACAAGGTCATAATTATCTAAAGCATTACTTTAAAAGACTTGGGGAGAAAAGCTAAGCAAGCCATGGCTCGCTGAAGAGGCGAGATGATATGAGGACATTCAAGTGGCCATAGTTCATTAAACCACCTTCCTGTGCTATTCGGAAAATTGTGTTCAACAGTAACTAGCTCATTTAATACCTGGAGTGGACCATTCAGATGGTTAAACAAATGAGATTCATACAAGCCTCGTCACCCTGTAATTCACATCTCATTTGCTCTTTCCTTTGTGCTAACATCTGCTACATTACTCTTACTATCTGGACAACTCTTGTAAACTCCCCCGCTGAAAACTTGCAAAGCAGTGTTCAGTTTCATTGACGTGATGTATGTTCTGCTATCTCCTTGAAATGGAATGTAGGCAACTTTAAAATGCTGTGTCGCACTTAGACTTTAGAGAACACCTATGACATTTTTTTTATTATTATACTTTAAGTCCTAGGGTACATGTGCACAACGTGCAGGTTTGTTACATATGTATACATGTGCCATGTTGGTGTGCTGCACCCATTAACTCGTCATTTACATTAGGTGTATCTCCTAATGCTATCCTCCCCCCTCCCCCACCCCATGACAGGCCCCAGTGTGTGATGTTCCCCTCACTGTAACGCTGCTTTTCTGAGCCCAAAGTCATATTCCTAAGATCTCATGTTATAGAAGTCTAATTCAGTAAAACATTCTTTCACACCCACTGAACACTCTCGCAGTTAGCAAGCATCTGGTATTTCTGATAACCTATGTGCTGACTTTACAAACCCTTCTGAAGCATCAAAATGAATCCATGTGAAAGTACCAAGTCTTTCCATTGTCCCAGAGAATTGCTGACACCTAAATATAGCTCATTCTTGCCTCTTACAACTACCCAAGACATTTGTGGATATCTCTGATAAGCTACCATAGTTTACAAACTGGTAAAGCAGATAGAGACTACAGATATCCTCTAGTAAATGTTAATTAAATGCTTTCTCTTTTACAAGGAAATTTTTAAATCCAAGTGTCTGTTGAGCTACATAGTAAAGAAGGAGGTGAAACATCCCTCTCAAAGATAGATTTTTATAGTTATAGTGGGTCTCCCAGGGTCTTGAAGGCATTCAGATTAGGATGTTTCTGGCTTCCCCAGAAGTGATCCAAACATTGATCTATAAGGCAATTTTATTGAAAAATGCCACAGTTGTGGCTGGCTGAGGCCAGAGTCGCAGGCAGTAAAAGAATTTGCCAAGAAAGGTAAAGAAAGGCATATTTACTAGAGAAAATACAAAGATACATTGCAAGGGTGCAACAGATAGGACAGCAGAGAAGGGGCTGTCTGCCAAGAGGCAGTGGCCGGAGGGAAGTTTTATAGGGTTGTGCTGGAGGGGACTACCTGCGTAATGAGGTCCTGCTGCTGGGACTACATGCAGAACGAGGTAGTGGGTTGTTTGTGATGACCCATCTCTCAGAACAATTGTTTCCTCCAACCTGGGGCCCCTTCCTCGTTGTTGCTTACTTAAGGACTCCACAAAAGCAATTTATGCCAACCTTAAATTAAAGTTATTTTCTAACAGATCTTAAGACTCACCTCAAGTATCAATAAAAATTTTAGAAAATTTCCAATAGTTATCGCCATCTTGTTAGGGTGACTACTGCATACTTTTGTCATAATATTGAGAGTCTATTCCAAAGAATGATGATACAAAGATGATTAATAAACATCATTAGCAACTTTAAGAAGCTTTTAACCTCTTTAAGGAGGCAGATGTAAAGCCACATTTTATGGTAATACATGAAGTCCTACGAAGGTTCAGTAAGAGCAAAGGCCGTTCCATTATGGCCTCCTCTGAGTTCCCAATCCTTATTATGATGCCCATGCATAGTAGTCACTTTGTTAGCATTTGTTGGAGGAAGGAAAACTGGAAGCACAAATGTTTGATCATGAAATACAAACACTGTACATTTTATCCAGACTGGAATTCAGACTGTTTCCTGGAAGGGATTGTGTCTCAATTGGGTGTTAAACCATAAATATAAATTAATTTGGCAAAATAAAATTTAAAAGGGAACTGGGTTTCCAGACAAAGGAAATACCAGAAGCACAGAGTCATGAAGTAGCATCTTGCTTCTGGGAAATAGAAGCAGTTTGGTATTATGATGGAGTGAAGTGTAAAATGAGAAGAGTGGGAGGGGGTGGCTGGAAAAAGAGGAGGAGTCAGAAAAGCTGTTGGATGCCTCTCTAATAGTGAGCCTGGAGCCATGGGGAGGTTTTAGAGAAGGGAGTAATTTGGTATAGCTGCCGTGGTGATAGTTCAGAGCTCTGGCTCTGAGAGGAATAAATCAGTAGGTGACAGATGGCAGGAGGGAAACCTTGAGAGCAGTTATAAAGCTATTGTAAGAGTCTAGGTGAGAGACACAATGATGACAAGAATAAGGACAGTAATTATAGGTATTAGGGTAGCAAAAAAATGGAGAAATATTTAGGTGGTATAATCAGCAGGACTTAATAATAGATGGTAGATGAATGAAAAGTACCAGGTAAGGATGTTTTCAATGTGGTCACCTCACCACCAACTGAATTGGAAAATACAGGAGTAGATTTATGGGGAAAGGTGATGCATCAAGCTCTGGCCATTTTGAATTTAAGAAATGGCCATATGGGTATAGACCATCCAGAAATTGGAAATGTAGGTGTGATGTTCTTTAGAGAGGTCCGAGTTGGAGATACTGTGTTTGAATTCATCTGCGTATCAGTGGTAGGTTAAGGCCTGTGAATGATTGATATCACTCAGGGTACTATGTGGGGTGAGAAGAGATAAACCCTAGAGAAAGGCAGAGCAGACAGAGAAGACAGGAGAAAGACCAAGAGGGCAAGGGTAGCTTCTGTAAAGTCTTGTATGATGCATCAGATTCACCCAAAAAGCTTGTTAAAAGCTCTGGTCTAGGCCAGATGTGGTAGCTCACACCTGTAATCCCAGCACTTTGGGAGGCTGAAGTGGGTGGATCACTTGAGGCCAGGAGTTCAAGACTAGCCTGGCCAAC
>NW_012105198.1:1572506-1574984 GCF_000951045.1 Mandrillus leucophaeus
TTCCAAAATCAACAATTCTTCAAGAAAATCAGATTCCATGCTTCGTTGCAAAACATTTCTGGAAAAAGTTTATGACTTATGGTTCTAGACCAGAACTTGTTTTCCGTCAAAATGATAACTCTGAACTGCTTTTCTGCTCATAAACATGATCTCATAAAAGTAAATACATAAAACGATGTATGTCTGTAGTCACCCCAATTAATAGTATTGCATAGCCCTGTAAAATCACAGCTATATTCTGACCAATAATATAATATATTTATATTATGTTATATTAAATGTGGCTCTAGCCATATTTGCCTTCATGGGCCCCTTCCTTCATAAAAAAATAAAAGTCATATTTTAAAAGTTTTCTTTGACATTAAAGTTTTTTTTAATTTCATAAGAAATTAAAATGTTTTTATGAGAGTCTGTAAAAGTATTGTGGGCCCTCAGCACTGTTCCTACTCTGTCTAATGGAGAAGTTAGCCCTGCATAAAATGGGCATAAATAATGGTAGCCTGTATAAGAATATACAACATATGAAAAATAGAACCCCCAGCCTGGGTAACACAGTAAGACCCTGTCTATGAAAAAAAAAAACAAAACCCTTAAACTTTAATTTTCAAATTCAAAATGATGAGTGCCTGTAGCCCTAGTGACTTGGGAAGCTGAGGAAAGAGGATTGCTTGAGCCCAGGAGTTCAAGGCTATAGTGAGCCATGATCACCCCACTGTTCTCCAACTTGGGTGACAGAGCAAGAACCTGTCTGTTAAATAAAAAGCAAAATAGAACCACATCTAAATATTAATTCCTAGTATTATAAAGCTTACTTAAATATTTGATAAATTTGCTTGCCTTTTTAGAGTATGGATAGAGTTTTTTGTCTGTTTTTCAATAAGAGAAATAAATAGCCCATATCTTTTAGGATCTGATCCTAACAAGGGTGAACTGATGGTTCTTTATTTCTTTCCCTGTGGAGTTGAAGAGGAGGATTTTATATTTCATTTATTAGTTCTCTTCTTCCGTAGCTGCTATTCTCTTAACATCAATGGCACCTTCAAGAAGAAAAGAAATCAAAAGAGGAAAATGCAAATTAAAACAGAAAATATACCATTGCACAATCTATAAATTTGGCAAGAATTTAAAAGTGGTGTAATATGGAGAAGTACTGAGGGATCTGGAACTATCACGCAGAGCTGGTGGGAGAATAGTCTCCATTTAGTGGAGATCCATCTGGCAGTGCTAAGTCTGATCAAGCCTGTGAATGCTGTTAGACGTAGAAATTCATGTCTAGCTCCTAGATTCACAGGAGATAATATGCTAGGATGTCCATTGCTGCACTCTGTGGTAGCAGAGAATTGGAGGCAACTTTAGTTTTCTTACTAGGAGAAAGGATGAAGAAATATCTTCTGTACGAGAATAGAATGGTCTTCAACTGTCATAAGTAATGAATTTTAAGCATGACCACATTGATCTTGAAAACAATATTGTGTACAAAAAAGAGATTTGTTTCTTACTATTTTCACTACTATTCACATAACTTAATATGCAGAAAACAGTATACCTTTTCAAGAATCCATACATCTAAATAAATGTTTCCAAGAAGCCATATATCCATATAAATCTGTAAAATATGGATTGGAAGAGCTTTTTAAAAATACAATGGAGAGGATACCTATGTTAAGGAGAGGAAGTTGCAAGTGGAGAAGCATGCAAACGTTAAATAAAACAAAAGAGAAGGCAGAGTGATCATTGTGTCATGAATTAACAAGTGAGCAACTTAAATTCTGAGTACTTTAAACATCAATACAATTTTTAACAGAGCAACATCTTGACTATGTGTAAAAAGTCAGGTTTGCAACTCAAATGCCAATGGGGACTATTGAAAACTGATGAGTGCACACCCCTTCCAAATAAGTACCCACTGCTCAGCTAGAACTCTGACCCCTTTAGAACATGCCAACCTGCAATTGCCATAACTTCTATTTTTTTAAGAAAAAATGTTAATTTTGAGATATTATCTTTTGATCTTAAAACATTGGTTACATTAAAGTATAATTTTTAAAAGAGGGTACAACTATGAATCTCATACAAACATAAAATTAGTACATGTAAATAAACATAAAATGAGTACATATCAAACATTTTTGCTTAATTAATGATGAAAGCAATAAGATGTTATAACTAGCTCATAAAAAATTCCAAATAACAACATATAAATTGTGTGTGTGTGTGTGTGTGTATGTGTGTGTGTGTGTATAAAATCTGCAATCATGATTGCTGAAATAAATGTGCTCAGTTGGGCATGGTGGCTCACTCACACCTGTAATCCCAGCTCTTTGAGAGGCCAAGGCAGGTGGATCATGAGGTCAGGAGATCAAGACCATCCTGGTTAATGCAGTGAAACCTCCTTTCTACTAAAAATACAAAAAAATTAACCAGGCATGGCGGCATTCACCTGTAGTCCCAGCTACTCAGGAGGCAGAGGCAGGAGAA
>NW_012105198.1:1577744-1579545 GCF_000951045.1 Mandrillus leucophaeus
TAGCTCACACCTGTAATCCCAGCACTTTGGGAGGCTGAAGTGGGTGGATCACTTGAGGCCAGGAGTTCAAGACTAGCCTGGCCAACATGGTGAAACCCTCTCTCTACTAAAAAATACAAAATTAGCCAGGCATGGTGGCAAATGCCTGTAATCCCAGCTACTTGGTAGGATGAGGCCTGTAATCCCAGCTGTAATATGCCTATAATCCCAGCTACTTGGGAGGTTCAAGAATTGCTTGAACCCAGGAGGCAGAGGTTGCAATGAGCCGAGATCGCACCATTGCACTCCAGCCTGGGCAGCAAGAATGAAATTCTGTCTTAAAAAAATAAAAGGTTCTGGTCTAGGGTAGGATCCAGGTATCAACATTTTAACCATCTCCCCAAATTATGCTCATCTACATGAGAATTTGAGAATCAGTGTGATACGAAATTTCCAGAAGAAAAGAATAGTTTGATACCAATTTAAAGATAAATTCTTTAGAGGGATATAAATTGTTTCAGGCCTTTTGGAAGATGCTTTGACAGTATCTACTCATTAATTCCAATTTCTAGGAATTCATCTCAGAAACATAGCCCCAATATGGACAGAGAGAATCTACACACATCTTCATAGCAGCATTATTTTTATATGGCCAAAGATAGGAAATAATCTAAATGTTGGCAAGTTCAGGAATTCTTAAATTATTTACCATACTTTGCATAGCATCGATAAAGTGAGAAAACACACATACAAATTACATAAGAAGTAGAGGACAGACAGTGGGGAAGTGGAAAACAATGAAAGCAGACCATTCTTCTAAGAGGTTTATCTAAGAAGGGAAAGCATAGAAAAGAACCAGGACTAGATGAGGATGCAGGATCAAAGCTGGGTTTTATTTGGGGTGGAAGAGGTTTGAGCGTTGTGTATAGTGAGTGGAAGAGCAGAGTAGAAATGAAGAAGCAAAAGGCAAAGAGAGAGTGGTAACATTCTCTCTCATTCTCATCTGTATCCTAAGATAACAATTAGAATGGATGTAATATTACTCAGAGTGGCCACTGAATACTTCCTCTTGGCAACACGTGTATGCTGTCTAGGTTTTATAAGAACTTTATTTTCATATTAGGTTGCAAAGAGCTGCTATATTTTATTATCTATTTTTGTAGTAGTATCCCAAGAAGAAAAAGCAAAAGACAGGATTATCTGTGTATTCTCTTCAAAGTTTCAAAGTGCAAACATGGGGTTTTTCAGCACGTTCAGGACAGTATCTGTACTGTGAAATCATGTAAGACATATTAACTAATGCTGGAATAATAGAGTCAAAAAATCCTCTATCCATCCTAAATGCTTGAGGGGATGGGCATCCCATTTTACATGATGCGATTATTGTGCATTGCACGCCTATATCACGACATCTCATGTACCTCCTAAACATGCATACCTACTAGTACTTCCCAAAATTAAAATCAAACATTTACAAAAATCATCCTCTATTTATTAAAGAGTCACTTCCCTAGCCTTCCGGTGTGGCTACTTCCAAAATCAACAATTCTTCAAGAAAATCAGATTCCATGCTTCGTTGCAAAACATTTCTGGAAAAAGTTTATGACTTATGGTTCTAGACCAGAACTTGTTTTCCGTCAAAATGATACCTCTGAACTGCTTTTCTGCTCATAAACATGATCTCATAAAAGTAAATACATAAAACGATGTATGTCTGTAGTCACCCCAATTAATAGTATTGCATAGCCCTGTAAAATCACAGCTATATTCTGACCAATAATATAATATATTTATATTATGTTATATTAAATGTGGCTCTAGC